>NC_139656.1:2744285-2761785 GCF_951799395.1 Argentina silus | reverse complement strand
GAGAGAGTAAAGAGTACTTTTTGGCAGCACAATAGCACAATGGAAGAACATTCAATTGTCTACTTGCATGCCAGATCAATCCAACTCTCTACTGGGAAGAGCAATTATACAACTGTACTGCTGCTTTGGAGATAGATTGAAGGAAAGAGATGGACATAACAGAGAGTAAGAGGCAGGCAGAAAGAAAGAGAAAAAAGAGCAGAAGATGGTGGACACTGACAGTAAGACAGACAGAAAGAGAGGTGAAGAGATTTCCTGCTCCATGTACAGAACAAAGAGGGCAGAGACAAAGTGAGAAAGGCTCTTTAACTTGAATGTTTATTTATTTCAACGCAGTTGACAATATCTTATAAGAGTACTTTCTTTGGTTAATGCATAAAGTATTCTGTATCTGAGAAACATATCAAATAAACATGGGAAATAGTTTTCAACATTTCAATTACAATTGCTCTGTCCAAAAACAAGCAATTAATTCAAGGACTGTCAGTTTTAGTGTAAGACTGGGCCTGAATAGTATGAATGGAACATAGTTTTCTCTTCTGAATCCATGCTGTTCACTAGTGAGACAAAGCTTTAGCTCAATTGCTGATCCCCTCCTAGGACCTGCTAAGAGTGTGTGTGTGTGTGTGTGTGTGTGTGTGTGTGTGTGTGTGTGTGTGTGTGTGTGTGTGTGTGTGTGTGTGTGTGTGTGTGTGTGTGTGTGTGTGTTACATCCTAAGGTCTCGAGGGTTGACCACCTTCCCGATGAACAACAGCGCTCCTGTGGGCTCGTCCCTCACCAGAAACATGAAGGGACGGTCCACACGGTAGGAAAGGTCCAGAGATTGGCTGGCGGGCATGGCAAGGGTGCTGGGGTACTGGGTGCCTTCTGGAGCTGTCTCCATGACAACCTTGTGATTGACACTGCTGAGCTTGGCTGCCGATGTCTGAGTTGCAATTTTATCCAGTTCTGTCTCTGCCAGCCAATCAGAAAGACCTGGGGAGAGAGAGGGGGAAGGTGGGGGGGGCAGTGTTAACTCTCAGGGTATTGGGTTTAAGGGGGAAGATGTGATGAGAGGAGAGGAGAGGCGAGGAGAGGAGAGGAGAGGAGAGGAGAGGAGAGGAGAGGAGAGGGAGGAGAGGAGAGGAGAGGAGAGGAGAGGAGTAAGCACTCACCCAAGTCAGTGAGCAGTGGCAGCAGGTCCGTGGAGTAGCTGAATTTTAGCACAGGCAGTGTGAGAGCCACCTTTACGGGATGAAGGGTCATGGAGAGGTCCTGAACAAACTCAGCCGTCAGACTCTCCTCCAGCAGGGTCATGTTCTGAGTGACATCATCAGGAAGGAACACAAACAAGCTGACGTCATCCTGCATCTGAATCTGGGCGATCTGTAGAGAGAGAGGGGGGGGTATGGTTAGGGTTAGAGAGAGGGAGAGAGACTGTACAAGACAGAGAGAGAGAGTGAGACATGAGGTGGTATCTTAGATGTTCTGGTCATACAAAATCATGACCACAAAAAGAAAACACACTAACATACACTATGCTGCAAGCACACACGCAGAGACACACAAACACCGGCACACAAACACACACTCACCGTGGAGCCCAGGTCTGAGTCGATGCCCATCTTCAATGGGTAATTGTCCTGTTGCATCATGGGAATGCGGGTGGGCGCCTCTCCTTCAAGCTGGAAATTTTCCATCACACTGCTCTGACCGAACCGAGTTATCCACTTACCTACACACACACACACACACACACACACACACACACACACACACATTTGTGGTGTCACATGTGCAAGGAGAGGGCATGTCTCAGAGGATTGGATCTCTGCCTTTTTCCCTCAGGTTGTAGATACCTTTGAAGTAGGCGGCACCCAGAGGCACCACCCCAGCATTCCGAGGGAGGGGCTTGGCAAGGAAACGGTCGACCTTGCCGCCTGTCTGCTGTTTGACCCACTCATTGATCTCCTTCATGTCTTTAGACGTGCCTAGAGCCTTCGGCCGTACCCCATACTGCTTCTCCACCATCCCGAGGTAATCCTGCTTCAGACGCAGCCCTACAGAGAGGCACATACAAACACACACATACACACACACACACAAACACACACACACACACAAACTGTGACACATGCTCAACATCAACACACTCTTACACAATTGATATACACATACTGATCAATGCACGCATACACACACATAAGCAAAACTCAAGCAGATTGTCAAACAAACACATGGACTTATTATACACTCACATACACACACACAAACACACACACACACACACACACAGACTCACTTCGGGACAGGTAGACGCGTGCGGCAGTGCTGAGGCCCTTGCCCGGGGCTCTGATGGAGGTCAGCAGGTCTCTCAGTGTGTCATGGAGCTTAGGGTCCTGCAGTGTGTGGTACCTCAGAGCCCTGAACAGCTGTCTCTGGGCACGCTCTGACGCTCCTGAGAGAGAGAGAGAGAGAGAGAGAGATACCATTAACTATGTCAGACAATGCTGGTGGTGCCCATGTTAACATTTTATGGGGTGTTGATTTGTTATGGGAGTTCCTCGCACCATCAGGCCTCCTACAAAGACATTGGGACAATGCTGATAACTAGCCGTTACTAAAAGGTGCATAATGGTTTTAGTTTGAATGAATTCCAAAGAAACAAAAGAGTAGTGACTATGCAATTACCATTTTACCATCTACTATCTGTTACGTTGGCACACTGGGTGCCTCTTCACCTCTTCACCCCCACTACCCCCCCTGTACTAACCCTACCCCATACCCTAGAGACCTCTTCACCCCCACTACCCCCCCTGTACTAACCCTACCCCATACCCTAGAGACCTCTTCACCCCCACTACCCCCCTGTACAAGTTCTCTCCTGTTAATAATAATAAAAATAAATAAATAAATAAAGGCTTCTGGCATTACGACTGCCAATGACCCCTGGTGTGAGCATTGATTACTTTGTCTTATGATGTCTGTTGGATAGATGATTCATTTACTTAAACAAATGTATTTGTTGTAAGTCGCTTTGGATAAAGGCATCTGCTAAATGCCATAAATGTCAAATGTAAGCAGTGATGCATCAGAGTTCGAATAGCAGTGTTCGATTGTGCTGCGATTGTTGTGTGATGCCTGAGTGATGATATGTGGGTTAGGGTTAGGGTTAGGGTTATGGTTAGGGTTATGTATTGCTCTGTTCTGTGAGTAGCGAGAAAAAGTAAACGCACGTTGAGTTGACGCTACGACTGTTATATATATATAACATCATATACTATCTAAGTACGAGACAAACATGACCCTGTATAAGAGTGCTGGAGCTAACCCATAGATAGCTGAGTTAGAACAGCAGAGATGCTGATGGGGGCCAAAAACACGTTGCCATTGGGGTTGCGACCCGCCAGAGCACGGAACAGGTTGTAGCCAAAGTCAGAGGTCGCAGCGCCCATCTTGGTTCTGGGTGTGGTGAACAGATCCACATGTTCCTCTTCTCCTCCCGCGTCCTCTGTATCCGTCTGCCCCGGGTTGGTAAATCCATAGAAGCAGGAAGAGAGAGAGTAAAGGTGGTGATTATTTACCAAGTAATTACATATAATTGTCTTAAAATAAGTGTTATTCGCATGGCTAAAGCCAGGAGAATGATGTGTGTGTATGTTGTGACTGGATTAAAGTTGTGACTGGATCAAGAAAGGAGTGTGGAGCTAGAAGCCAAAGAGATCGTCTGCATGCTGAGACATGGAGAGGAATAGAGTGAGTGTTTGGAATAGGAATAGATACAGTATAGTTCAGGTAGAGTTCAGAGATAGAGGCAAAGGACAAATATAGTAGACAAGAAGATGAGGAGATTAGGAGAAAAGGTAGGGAGTGTAAGAAACTGAGATGTGGAGGGGTCTCACCAACTGAGCATGAGAGAAGGAGAGGAGAGCTCCCACACATAGCAGCAGAGTCGTCCGTTTCATCCTGCAAAACATACATACACACACACACACACACGCACACGCACACGCACACGCACACACACACACACGCGCACGCACGCACGCACGCACACACACACACACACACACAGACATTTGATTGGCTATGGCGTTCCTGGTGGAAAAGAAATCTATCCTCCATCTGATTTAAATCCCCTCTCACCTGCCCAGCAGACCATTGTCACCCCAGGGTGTGTGTGGGTGCGTGTGCGCGTGCGCGTGCGTGTGCGTGTGTGTGTGTGTGTGTGTGTGTGTGTGTGTGTGTGTGCGCTTGTGTGTGTGTGTGTGTGTGTGTGTGTGTGTGTGTGTGTGTGTGCGCTTGTGTGTGTGTGTGTGTGTGTGTGTGTGTGTGTGTGTGTGTGTGTGTGTGTGTGTGTGTGTGCGTGTGTGTGTGTGTGTGTGTGCGCTTGTGTGCGTGAGTGTCTCAGGGATCAATTCCAAGTACTGTAAGTATACTCTCTCTCTGGTTGTGATAATAAAGTACAGACGGGAGCAAGTCCAGACTCAGCTCCAGTATATTTCCTTTCCTCTGGAGCTCTGCTATGCTCTGCTGTAGAACTGATGAGAGAGAGACTAAACCATGTTCTCATGGACCTCTAAGTCCCCACAACAAAAGCAGGTAGACTGGTGCAGAGTTTGCACCCCCGTTCACAAGCACCCACAGCTGGTAAAAAAAACACATACTGCCTGTGCTCTAATCTGGGTGAGCGGCTCTCTGACAGGTCACAGGAGGTTGAGTGCTCAGAGGTCAGGGAGAGTCTGAGCAGACTGTTATTTCAGGCTCCACATTGTACACAATGTAATAGTAGAGTACATTTCAGACACCCTCAAAAACTCTCTCTCTCTCTCTCTCTCTCTCTCTCTCTCACTCACACACACACACACACACACACACACACACACAACCTTTCCCTTGTTGCCTCAGCACATCTGCTTTTCATTGACGTTCTCCTGGTTTCCTGGCTGAAGGAAAACGTCCATCACTGAACCTCAGGCCACACGCACCACCCTCAGTTCTCCCCTCCTCCCCGCCCCCGTCCTCTCCTTTCCCTTCCTTTCTTCCCATTCTCCTCCCCCTCTCCTCCTCTCTTTCTCTGCATGCCTGTTGGTTAAACCAGGCACAGAGTTTCAACCCAAAGAGAACATCCAAAACCACAAAGTCAGTCTCTCCTGCACCTCTGAGGCAGCTCAACCTTTCACAGTGTTTGGACTGTGTCCTGATATTGGTCTATGGCTAGAGAATGGTTTATTTCATTGGGTGGGTCAAAGGAAAATTCCATAAACTGTTGATGGATCATAGCACTTAAAGATTTAGAAACCATACACATTTAATTATTTTCATACCACCAGTGATAAATCATCTGTCAGGAGAACATGCTGTCTGCCTTTGTGCAGGTCCTGAGGCACAGCAGGCCACTACGGACACTCTGTTCCATACTCATACAGCCACTGAGCACTTTATTAGTATAATACTATACTAATACTGGGCAGGGCCTCCCTTTGCTCTCTAAACAGCCTCAGTTCTTCGTGGCATTGATTCCACAAGATGTTGGAAACATTCCTTTGAGACTCTGGTCCATGATGACATGAATGCATCACCAATTCCTGCAGATTTTTCAGGTGCACTTTCAAGCTGTGAATCTCCCGTTCTACCACATCCCAAAGGTATTCTATTGGATTCAGATCCGGTGACTGGGAAGGCCACTGAAGAACACTAAACCTATTGTCATGTTCATGAAACCAGTTTGAGACAACTTTTGCTTTGTGACATGGTGCATTATCATGCTAGAAGTAGCCATTAGAAGATGGGTAAATTGTGGCCATGAAGGGATGTGCATGGTCAGCAACAATACTCAAATAGGCTGTGGCATTCAAGCGATGATTGATTGGTATTAACGGGCCCAAAGTGTGCCAAGAAAACATTCCCCACACCATTACACCACCTCCACCATGAGAAGGTGTAGAGGTGCTCCTAATAAAGTGCCCGGTGAGTGTATATGCCACTCCGAACATACACATAGGCATCTAGATGTGGATTGATGCCTAGACATGTAGGCTATGTCTCTTCACTCCACTCAGGTTTTCAGTTTATGTTAGTCACCTGAGTACTGTAGTCAGACCTACTAAGAGAAAGGGACAATTACATAAGTTGTTTGGGCTCTGGAAAAGGTTAGGCTTTAGTTGTTTCCTCTGGCACAACTTGGGCTTGAATGGAAATGTCACCAGGCCATTAAAGACTGTGCATGTGTTCTATGTCAAGGAACCAAGACCAAGACAAGATCAGAGGAGCAAATTCATCATCAACTGTAGTTTTTTTCTCTTTTCACTCCAGAATAAAAAGTAACTCCAGCATAAAAACTCAAGAGTCAGCTCAGGTTATCCAATGTATCATGAATATTTGGAGACATATTGTTGTACACACTGTTACACTATAGCCAAAAAGAATAAATCCAGTTTAATTAAATAGTTTAAGGCAACAATAAAAAGGTGCACTCGCTGACTGAAATCATTTATAATTTTTATAAAATGCGCCCGAGTCAAATTCGTTGCAAATAAATGCTTTAACAAAGGCTGCGTAAAACACTAACCTTTCAGCGTGAACGAGTGGTCCACGTCGTTCGCCCGTCCGTTCAGTGGCTGTCTCGGGTCGAATGCTGGTTCTGAATGAAATACAGGAGCGATGCACAGCCGTAGCGCAGCCTCTCGCCCGCCCAGCTCTGACGCAACGGAGGATAGCCACTTGAGTTTGGCATTGCTCTAACACTTCTCTTCAACCCCTAATAGCAAAATAATTTACTCAAACCAAAGCGAGAGTTTGCAAGTAAAAGCCTGCGGTACTTGTTCAATATTCAAATATAAACACTCACTGGGTACTGAACCATATAACTACATATAGGTCATCTACAGTATGCCTAAATGTAACAATAGAAGAAGTGTGTACTGTTGGTCAATTAGTCTGTGTAGTGCCGAAATAAAGAGAGGCTACTGTCCAGTATGATAAATAAACTTGACACTTATCTTTTCACCTTTCTTTAATCAATAACATGTGGGAATCATCAGCTGATGGATGAGAAATCATAACATCAAAACACAAGATAGTACTGTAAGACAATGCACACCTGAAGGTAGGAATTTGAGAGTTCATCAAGATAGGGGACAGGTCCATAGATCTATTTTTAGCTTTTGGATATAGACCTGTACAGCAATGTACAGCATTGGAGGCAGGTGGAGGTAGAAATCGGAGGACAGGCTCATTGTAATGCATGGAATTGAATGAGGAATGGTATCAAACATGTGTGTTTGATACCATTCCTCATTGAATTTCATGTATTGCAATGACCCTGTCTTCCAATTGCTACCTCCACTAGCCTCCCCAGATATACAGAGCTCAGTAAACTATCATCCATGTAAACACCAAATCTCCCATGACAATAACATTCAGAGGTCCATTCTCAGGGGAATGTAATCAGGCACTTTAACTGCCAACATGGTGCCTTGTTTAGAAAACCTGATATGGCTGTAGTTCTGGGATGAATCAGCATTCATTTGAGAGATAGTGTGAGATGTAGCTATGTGAGTCACAGGGTCTCTCCTCCAGGTAACCAGGTAACCATTTGATGCAGGATGGATTGAGGCATGTTTTAGAAAGGCACAGTGTAAAATGGGTTTCCACAGGTTTGGCTATATAAGGGATCCAGGTAGAGATGTTTAGGCAGGTACTGTGTGAGACAGGTTGGGACAGGTCCCTCCTCCTTGCCTCTCTCCCTCAGCGTTTCCCTCCACTTCATTCAGGGGCTGCTGTTGCTCCTCCACCCCAGCAGGGGTGCCACAGGGTGGCGTGCTCTCACTTTCTGGCTGGTCGCTCTGTAGGTCATTGTTGCTATGTGGATCATCACTCTGTACATCGGTGTTGTTATATGGACCGTCGCTCTGTACATTCTTGTTGACGTGGGGAGCGTCGCTCTGGGTCCTGTTGGCGTCGGGATCGTCACCGGAGGGACTGTCGACCTGCATGGGGCTGGAGTCAGGGGCAGGGTTTGTGACCACTCCCAGGAAGAGGGGAGTGAGGGAGACGTGGTCTACAAGAGCGAAGAAGAAGGGAGATTTGACAGCGAAGCCAGAAACGGAGCGCATGACTGAGACCACGGTAGCCGCAGACGCCTCTGCCCCTTCCTCACTAATCTCCAGCCCGCAGGCGTGACGCACGCTGGAGACCTGCAGAGGGCGGTCAGTTATCCCAGAGAGATCAGGACCAGAGAATAAAGAGCCCAGACCTGACAACAAAGAGAGGAGAGGGAAAGATTGGTAGAGAGACAGGATTGGTCGAGAGAAAGAGGGATGGGGGAGGACAGGAGGGCCTACATTTTATCTTCAATGATATATTGAGATACATCTATAAATGATGCTGATTTGAGGTTATTCTGGGCTGGGACACCTCTGTCAGTCTCACCCATGCTCGTTAGCGCCTCCTCTAGCTCCTGGTGGTACTGCAGTTTAAACTTTGGCAATTTGACCTGCATGGTTGTCTCCTTGGGCAGTCGCCTGTACAGGTCTGAGATGTTCAGCTTAGACGCCAGCGATGACACGTTACCTCTTCCTGGCAAAGGCATCACGATCAGGAAGCTGGTGTTGCCCTTAAAAGGAAAACGTGCGACCTGTAGGAGGAGGAGGCAGAGCAGAGAGAAAGAGAGAAAGAGAGATAGAGAGATGGCATGAGAGAGAGAGAGAGAGATAGATAGAGAGATGGCATGAGAGAGAGAGAGAGAGATAGATAGAGAGATGGCATGAGAGAGAGAGAGAGAGAGAGAGAGAGAGGGAGGGGGGGGGGACACTAGAAGAGTGCACAAACCACACTTTGGAGAGACAGATTTCAGAGAAGATATAAGGGAAGGAGCTAGGTACAGTTGCAAGATGGAAAATGAACAGACAAGGCTCAAGTCTATAGCCTACTGTATGGTGATAGAACAGACGTAAGAATGGAAACCACTGGAAGATGAAAGAGACAGAGACTCCAGTAGGGAAAGAGGGAGAAAGAGGGAGAAATATCATTATCTGTCCCATGTAAGGTACAGACACACAGCCATCCCACCTGAGCCCCCAGTTCCCCATCCTCCAACAAGCTGAGAGGGTACTTGGCTGAGTTCATCATGTCCACATGGACAGAGTTCTTGTTGTCAAGGTAGAAGACCTCCTTGGAGGTATACTGGGGGTCGAACCGTGCCTCCCACTCACCTGTCAGAGACAAGTGAGAGAGGTAAGCAGGAGAATGGGACACAGTATGTGTAGCCTTAGAATTGTAGAGGGAAAAAGGGAAATCATACCAACAAAACATTTGAAGTGATGAAACTACTGTAGGTCAAAAATGTGTGTAAAGTGTAGATTTAAATGCTTTTATTTTGAATGGGCAGTGAGAGAGCTCACCTTTGAAGTGCACAGCGTTGATGAGCATGAGCACAACATCGTGTGGAACACTGGGCAGGAAGTTGGTCATGTGACCCTTTGTGGCGTTCTCCACCCATTGGTTGACCTCCTCCACTGAGGCCAGGGGGGCGGGCTCTGACCTGTACCTCCGCAGAGAGTCCTCAATGAAGGACCGGTACACATCGAACCCTGAAAAAGACAGAGAAACAGACAAGACAGAGACAGATTCAGAGAACAAAAGAGGAGAGAAGAGAGAGAAATAGAGAGTGAGAGACAGACGGAGAGACAGAGAGAGAAACAGATGAGACAGAGACAGATTCAGATAATAAAAGAGGAGAGAAGGGAGAGAAATAGAGAGAGTGAGAGACAGACATATAGGGATCATCAAATGTCTGATTTCAATTGCTGGTGATAGTGAGAATTATCTGAATTATCATTCAGACCTCTCTCCCTTCCCCTCCCTGTACACCATCCCACCACTACACACACACACACACACACACACACACACACACACACACACACACACACACACACACACACACACACACACACACACACACACACACTTACCTGGGCGCAGGTACATGCGTGTGGCCACCTGCAGGGAGGAGTCGGAGAGGTATTGAAGCAGGCTACCCAGGGTGTGATGGTAGCAGGGTACAGCGTGTAGAGAGCTCAGAAGGAGCTTCTCTGTCTCGTTACGTGCTCCTGAGGGAGGGTTCAGAAGGGTATGATTGCGTCAGTGAAAGACTCTGACATACAAACTGTAAAACTGTCTCACACATTCTCTCTCTCATACTCATTCTCATACTTTCTCTCACACATACTGCACACACACACACACACACACACACACACACACACACACACACACACACAGTGCCTCTCTCACCCAGTGTGAGCTGTGCCAGTGCGAGGGACAGGCTGAGGGGGGATATGATGATGTTGGGCTGCTTTGGTTCTATCTGTAGGTTCCCCAGTAGCTGCAGGCCCAGCTTCTCTATGGCCCCCCCTACCGCTTGCCGGGCCTCCAGGCTGAACACCTGCTCCCCACACTCCTCATCTGTAGGAAGGGACGGTAGAGGGGCAGGGGGAGAGGTGCTGCCTGGGGCCGGGGAAGCCTCATCCTGAGAAGGCAAGAGATAGAGAGGGAGAGAGGGAGAGAGAAATATATAATTCAATATGGTCACTAGTTGTAGAGTGGATTTAGGTTAGGATGCTTTGAAAGTCTTGCGTTCAGTCATGTTGTCAGGGAAATAGTTAACAGGTATGGTTGATGGGGAGATTTAGAGTTGGTGTCTAGGGGTAAGGTTATGGTGGGCCCCCTTACTTACAGCCATTCCCAAGCGACAGATAGAGAGCAGCAAAAGCACAGGTAGGTACAGCTCCATGTCCCTACAGCCAGACTGCAACATACAGAAAAAACACATATCTATGACATCAACATCAACTTTATCATCATCATCATCATCATCATCATCATCATCATCATTCTGTAACGATGAAAGCCATCAGTATGCATCATTAAAACATAATTCACAATTTGGCTGTTCTATGTTACAGAACAATGGTAAAATACAGTAGACATGGCAGGATTTGTTACACAGATTCTATATCAGGTCCCATTGTGCTGGACATGAGAATGCTTTCTGATTGGTTTTGAGGAGATGAGAGCCAATGGAAATCAGGATAGTTTGGCCAGTGGTCAGTGTGGCATTGCTTTAGGCCTGATTCTGGTGTTTTCCTCTGAGATGACAAGTGTTTGTCAGAGGGCCAAAGGTTTCTTTTTTACTGCTAAAGTCCAGATGCTTTTAGTGGCTGGGCTAACTTTCTCGCAAACACACAAACAGCAAACACTACCTACCCTCTGTACCGCAACAGTGGTTTTGTAATGACACTGAGAGTATTACTCTTCTGTCTACAGTCAAAATGTGTAGGAGTAGTAGTTGTATTGTAGTAGTACTGTAGTTAGTAGTTAGTAGTAGTTGCATTGTAATAGTAGTTAGTAGTAGTAGTAGTAGTTGTATTGTAGTAGTAGTTAGTAGTTGGTTGTAGTAGTTGTATTGCAATAGTATTTGTATTGTAGTAGTAGTTGTATTGTAGTAGTAGTTAGTAGTTGGTAGTAGTTAGTAGTTGTAGTTGTATTGTAGTAGTAGTAGTTGTAGCAGCAATGGTTGGGGTGGTGCTTCTTCTACAACATGCACAATATATTGCAATTGATTGTAATGTACATTTATCAACAAATGGCTTTGTACACACATGTTTGTGTTTATCAAGTAGCTAAGCAACAGCAACAACCAAATACCTAAATCATTTAGAAAATCTCTATAAAGAGCTCCGCCATGACTTATAGTGCACTGTGAGGAATTGCAGCTTCACCAGTTGAAAACATAGAAACAATTAAAAAGTGAGCATTTCAAATTGTTAAATAGAATATAAATGATATTCTCCAAACTTACCCAGCCAATCAGTATGGAGGAGGTGATAAAAGTTATAATAGAGACAGGGAGAGACACAGTCAACGTTCCCCTGGCTGGATCCTGTAGTGTCCTGTACTCAATACTGTCAGCCCCCTCATTGGCTGGTTAATGTTCAACCCTGCATTGATTCATGGGAGCCACTACTCTTCATAAAATGTAAATATTAAGACCCTATTGTTATGTGGCCAATAGGTCGAACATATAAAAAAAAGAGCTGTCTCTCTCTCTCTCTCTCTCTCTCTCTATCTCTCTCTCTCTCTCTCTCTCTCTCTCTCTATTGCTCTCTCTCTCTACCTCTCTCTCTCTCTCTCTCTTGCTCTCTCTCTCTACCTCTCTCTCTTTCTCTACCTCTCTCTCTCTCTCTTTCTCTCTCTTTCTCTCTCTCTCTCTCTTTCTCAGAGTCTGGTCTCATAAACCTGGAGAGAGTGCAGCATCATTCCCTCACTCCCTCCATTTCATGTCATTCCATTTGTTATCTAGTCATCAGGTCAAATAGGATCAATCACATGTCAGTGAGGTAAGAGGGGAATGACGGCCAACAGTCATCTGTGTTCTAGAAAAAGAAGAAGCAGAAGGAAGGGAAGTGCTGGTGGGATATACTGGTGTCTTGGTAGGTTGAAGGTGCTCTTTGGTAAAAGGGTTAATTGGTCATCAAAAAAGAAGGAGAGGACAAAGGCACTCTTCATACATTTAAAATGTCTTTACTTATTTGGGCATGTTTAATACAACAAACACTATCAAAACTGTGATGCGTTCTGGCATGACTGTCGTCAGGGGATTCGTCAGTTTTTCTTGTGTTTGTTGTTAGGAGACGACGGTTGGTGCTTGTTAGGACTTGGTGTTCTGTCAATACTTTGTCTTAGTCTTACTCTCTCTGACCTACTGACTGACTTTGGAAGGATATGGAAACTCTCCTGCTCTGTAAGCCAATGCAGTGAGTGACTGGGGTGGACAACAACAGAGATGGCACCAGGGCTATGGGAAACTCTGACAGAGCAACAGAGCAGCCATGTTAAATGTATTGCTTTGTCACCTGTCTGGCCAGGGTAGCAAACCCTAACAAACACTTTGCAACCTGCAATGTCATGAATTTAACTACGCCCTCATCATAAAGATGTGGCTCCCACTGATGACCAGGTAAAACCAAATGTAGATTGACAGTATTTATATTGATATGAGTTGATAACATGCTTCTGTAACCTCATCCTCACATTTTGTCCTTGCCTCCCTTTACTCTCTCCTTTACAGTAAACACAGGGGACAAGGGAATGAGGGGGTGTATTTTTTTCATTTTACGGACCGCCCCGTTGCAGCTTTACGCCCACGCAGGACCTTGGGGCCACTGCCGCGACCCCATAATGCACCAGTGAATCAGGCCATGACTTGCACCGCCCCCTCAGGGTGGTTCTGGGTGACTGTCCGTTTGAAGCCCGCCTCCGACCCGCTCTCAGGGTAACACAGAAGCCCCTTCACCCTTCAACCCCCACATGTTACCTAATGAGCCTGTACATAAAGGTGAGTTCACAAGTTAACAGACCACACCTACAACTGAATGTGTTTAGGGTTATTTAATGACTGGCAGTCTGGCACTGCCACAATATATGCCTCTCCTACCTTGTGGTCCTCAATACATGGCCATGCTGTAATAGAGAAGTAGCAATGCTTCCATTTGCCATAGTCAAATCATGAGCTGCGGTATTTGGTTCTACTGTACATCGTCCTTGTGGATATGAGTAGACTGCTTCCCTGCAATCACCTCTGTCTGCAGGTAACAGCTGCTCTAGAAGTGGTCAAGTTGCAAAGTAATGTAAACACATTGGACAGGATTACATGAGCTATTAGTTCTTGGAATGGGAGTAGGATGAGGGTTAGGGAAAGGGTAGAGTTTGGGTTAGTTATAGTATAGTGGTGGTAAAGTAAGACTGGGTTAGATTCTCGTAGTAATCCTGTTTGGAGATCACTGCACTCCCCTCCTCTCCAGCATGACCAGATAGTGCATATAGGATAGGTCTGATTGGCCCATTACCTCAGAGTTCCACTTGATTGGCCCACTGCCTTAAAACCAAGAGCAGACCAAGGGAATAACATATCAGTCTTACATATGTTTACTTAAATGGCTATGCAGAATAGGCCTAGTAATGCAATCATTCATAATACTCATACATTTTTGCATTTCTACTGTAATTCTAAAGTGTTTGTGTGCCTTTAATTTCTGAATCTCCGAATTTGCCAGCATTGTGACCGAGAATCAAAGTGTAAGTATAACAATGTCCACAGAGGGGCAGTGTATGACAAAGAGTCACATACCTGCTACACTCCCTGTTACATTTCTGTTGGTCTCACAAAGCCAGACAGTTTCCCACAAGCCCATAACCCATCGAATATAGCATATAAAGTCTGGGTCAAGTTACTGTCACAAGGTGGAAAAGTGACAGGTTCTAAGATCTGGGTTGAGCAGGCAGCATGAAGTCACACAGGTCACCTTGTCAATTTACCAATCACAATTGTCTTTGGCAATCACATTCAATTATTCACGCCTGTGACATGTATTGGCCTATATCAATACGGAAACCGGAGTTGTGTGACCTTGGTTTATAGCCAGTCGCATTTGTAACCAAATAATTACTGATTTGGAAATACTATTTTGAGAAATCAACACAAAGCTGTCAGAAGCAAGACTGATGGAAATATTGGCTGTGCCAATATTTTGTCTTACATTTACATTTACATTTACATTTACATTTACATTTATGGCATTTAGCAGATGCCTTTATCCAAAGCGACTTACAACAAATACATTTGTTTAAGTAAGTGAATCATCTATCTAGTCATCATAATATAAAGTAATCAATGCTCAGACCAGGGGCCATAGGTAGTCACAACACTAGAAGAAGTTTTAGTTTTTTTTATTAACAGGAAATAAACTTGTACAGGGGGGAAGTGGGGGTGAAGAGGTCTTTAGGAGGGACCGTTAAGATGTAGCCTGAAGAGATGGGTCTTCAATCTACGGCGGAAGATTGGTAGTGACTCTGCAGTCATGACAGTAGTGGGAAGCTCATTCCACCAGCAGGACGCTAGGACAGTGAAAAGCCGTGACCGAGTAGTGTGGCTGCTGCATCCACATAAAGGCAGCGGTGCCAGGCGGCCAGCCAAGGTAGAAGAGCGGAGTGATCGGACAGGGGTTTGGGGGCTGACCATTGCTTGCAAGTAGGGAGGGGCTGTTCCCTTTGCCGCCTGGTAGGCGAGCACCAGGGTCTTGAATCTGATGCAAGCTGCTACCGGGAGCCAGTGGAGGGTGCGGAGGAGGGGAGTGACATGGGAGAATTTGGGGAGATTGAACACCAGACGGGCGGCAGCGTTCTGGATGAGCTGCAGTGGCCTGATGGTGGAGGCGGGGAGACCGGCCAAGAGTGCGTTGCAGTAGTCAAGGCGAGAGATCACAAGTGTTTGGACCAAAAGTTGTGCTGCTTCTCTGGTGAGGAATGGACGTATCCTTCTGATGTTGTAGAGGAAGAATCTACAGGAGCGTGCTGTCGCTGTGATGTTCGCCACACAGGATAAGTGGTTGTCAAGGATCACCCCAAGGTTCTTGGCTGTATGGGAGGAGGTCACAGTAGAGTTCTCTACTGTGATGGAGAAGTCTTGGAGAGGGCAGGCTTTCCCTGGGAGGAAGAGCAGCTCAGTCTTGTTAAGGTTGAGCTTGAGGTGGTGGGTGACATCCAAGCAGAAATGTCTGCAAGACACGCAGAGACACGTGTTGCCACCTGTGAGTCAGAAGGGGGGAAAGAGAGAAAGAGTTGAGTGTCATCTGCGTAGCTGTGGTAGGTGAAACCATGTGAGGAAATTACTGAGCCAAGAGATTTGGTATAGAGGGAGAACAGTAAGGGCCCTAGGACAGAGTCCTGGGGGAACCCAGTAGTGAGGGCTCGTGGAGAGGACAGCGATCCTCTCCACGTCACCTGGTAAGAGCGATCGGCCAGGTAGGATGCAAACCAGGAGAGTGCAGAGCCAGAGATGCCCAATTCTGAGAGGGTGGAGAGAAGGATCGGGTGGTTTACTGTGTCGAATGCAGCGGACAGGTCCAGAAGAATGATAACAGAGGAGAGGGAGGAAGCTCGAGCAGCGGAGGGCCTCTGTGACAGCAAGGAGAGCAGTCTCAGAAGAGTGCCCAGTCTTAAAGCCGGGTTGGTGAGGGTCAAGGAGGTTGTTCTGAAGGAGGTAGTGAGACAGTTGGTTAGAGACAGCACGTTCAAGGGTTTTAGATAAGAAAGAGAGAAGGGATACCGGTCTGTAGTTATGGACAGCAGACGGGTCAAGAGTTGGTTTCTTGAGAAGAGGCTTGACTCTGGCTGTCTTGAAGGCAGCTGGGACAGTTCCTGTGGATAGGGAGGTATTGATTAAGGTGGTAAGGAACGGAAGGAGATGGATTGGAGAAAGGCGGAGGGGATAGGATCGAGGGGGCAGGTGGTTGCCTGCTTGGATGTGACCAGTTTTAGAACATCATCAGGGGAGAGGGGGGAAAAATCTGAGAAACCAGAGGCCGGGTGTAGCGCAGTGGGTTTGGGAGGAGAGGTAGCAGTATTGGTGAGAGGTAGAGGGAAAGAGCTGCTAATGTCATCAACTTTCTTTTCAAAGTAGGTGACAAAGTCATCGGCAGACAGGGAGGAGGGAGGAGGGAGGAGGGGGAGGAGGTGGGTCTTAGCCTATTGGTGAAATTGTGTTTGAAGTAGGTGTCTTATGTCAATGCAGAGTTAATACGATAGTAGCCTAATGGAGCCCACATTATTTGTCTCGTTGGTCACAGAAGATCGCACCAAAAGAAAAGCCCCTACTCCAAAGCACCTATGGAAGTTTGGAACACCTGAAACGCTCTATACGTTATTTTCTCGCATAATATGCCTTCATCATTTGTCTGTTTTATTTCTGTTTAATCTTACAGGAGTTTTTAAGTAACTAGAATTATAATTATTAAAGATAATTTAAGTAACTGTCTCTAACGTTTAGTAATAAAGTACCCCCCCCCCTCTCTCTCTCCCTGATTGAGGGGCTTTGTCTCTGAGCAGTGGTCCAGGGTCGATTGCCCTGCTTCCTGTGGTTAAGGATCATATTGATCAAAATATGTATAAAAATGTATGAATATATTAAATGAAAAACTTAAACTAAAATTCAGGTTTAAATAAGTGAAACTGTCCATAAAGTTCATCTGGCAGTCCATGGTAATATTGCGTAAATGTGAACATTTCCTCAAATGTTTTAGATAAACTCGTTCCACAACGGCGTGAGATGAAACGCATGATAAGTTAATATTTAAAGCTGTACGGAAAAGTGTTGGGTCACACACACACACGCACGCACGCACGCACGCACGCACGCACGCACGCACGCACACACACACAGATGAGAAAGTCATGCCATGTGCCGTCGTGACCCACTGCAAAGCCGAAGCCTCTCGCTCTCTCTCTTATCATTTCTGCGGGACTGGAACAGAGCCTGGACGTGCGCGCAACTCTTCGGTATTACCACAACGGGAGAAGATGGTCTCCTCGCTCCTCGAAGTGTGGAGGTATAAAGATGGGGTGATCCTCTTCTGCACCCCGTTCCTTCTTCTTCCACTGCCACTGCTAATCGGAACC
>NC_139656.1:2669285-2739285 GCF_951799395.1 Argentina silus | reverse complement strand
CACCATGGAAACCACCATGGAGTGGTGGAGTTGATTTGAACAGATTTTCAGGTCACCTTGGGGGGATTCTTTTGTTTGTTATTTTTGTTAACTCAACTCTATGTCCTCTCACACAAATCCCCAGATTTCTCTCTCTGCGTATTTCACCGTGTGGACCTCAGGGCACACTAGCATTCTATAAAGCATAAGGAGATGAAAAAGAAAATCCAGTAATAAAGTGTTCTCCCTATCCTCTCTCCTTCTCTCTCTTTCTCAGTTCTAAGTACTCTACTGTTATTGGGCAATTCTTTAAAATTTGTGTAAAGAAGTACTAATATAAAATATGCCATTTAGCTGACGCTTTTATCCAAAGTGACTTACATTGAGTATTTACATGTTACATGATACATTTTTCAGTATATACGGTCACAGCGGGAATCAAACTACAACCTTAGCGTTGTTAGCGCCATGCTCTACCAACTGAGCCACAGAGGACCAAGTATCGTAGAGGTTGGCTTCATCCTAACATGACCCCAAGCTTACAAGTGCCTACTTTCTCTCATTAACTCTGTGGAAAACACCTATCCCTTATCACGCCTTACCAACCTTTCTATGTCTGCAGGTTTGTGACTGATGCCACGGTGGCGGTGTTTGTGGCCATATTGCTGTTTGTCTTGCCCTCTGAGCCCCCCCACTACCTCTGCTTTTGGAGAAAAAAGAGCTTCGACACAGGTGATACACACACACACACACACACACACACACGCACACACACACACACGCACACACACACACACACACACGCACATACACACACGCACGCACGCACGCACACACACACGCACACACACACGCACAACATTAATCTGTGTAAGACGAGAGATATGATTGACAGGTGTGCTATCCCTCAGAGCCCCAGCCCACACGCGGCCCCACCCCTGCACTGCTCACCTGGCAGGTGACCCATATGAAGATGCCCTGGAGCATTGTACTGCTACTGGGAGGAGGCTTCGCCCTGGCCAAGGGTAGCGAGGTGTGTGTGTATGTGTGTGTCGATGTAATCCAGCATGTTTCCTGTATGTGTGACTTTATGTAATCGTGTGTGTGTGTGTGTGTGTGTGTGTGTGTGTGTGTGTGTAGGTCTCTGGGCTGTCGCTGTGGCTGGGTAATCAGATGACTCCTCTCCAGTCCATCCCTCCATGGGCCATTGCCATCATCCTCTGTCTCCTCATCGCCACCTTCACTGAGTGTGCCAGCAACGTTGCCACGGCAACACTCTTTCTGCCGATCCTTGCCTCCATGGTACACACACACACACACACACACACACACACACACATACACACACACACACACACATTGCTGTAAATGCTATGCTCCTTTTCCTGAGTAACAGTAAGACACGTCCACAGCTAAAAGAGGCCATCTAGGCTCAGGGACCGGGGGTTCATTTCAGGCCTGGGGTAAAGTTACCACTTGATAAAGCTGGTACTGTATGTGCTGTATAGAGTTGGTCAATGGGAGATCTGAACGAGCCTTACTACTGAAGGGTCTCAGAGGAAACCAAAAGAAAGACAGAAAGAGAGAAAGAAATAGAATACAGGAGTGAAAGACAGATAAGCAAACAGGGAGAGAGCAGACTGACAGGCAGGCAGAGAGAGAGAGAGAGAAAGATAGATAGATAGAGAGAGAGAGAGAGAGGGAGAAAGATAGATAGAGAGAGAGAGAGAGAGAGAGAGAGAGAGGGAGAAGGGTTATTTACACTAATAGGTCATATTAGAGGCCAGCCAGTGAGACTGTGGCAGCACTGTGTGTAGTGTGTGTAGAGCCTTGTTCATTCAGAGAACTGGCATTCAGAGAGGCTTTGATAACCCAGCCAAGACACACACACACACACACACACACACACACACACACACACACACACACACACACACACACACACACACACACACACACACATTCATCCTTTCTTATTCCCATGTTGGATTACACTGCTAGTGCATCTTGGTGTGTAATACTGTGTATAACAATTTGTGTTTCTGCATCTGTGTTTGTCATAATGTGTTTGTTGGGTGTACATGCCAATAACCTGTGTGTATCCTGTTGCAGTCCCAGTCCATAGGGGTGAACCCTCTGTATGTGATGGTCCCCTGCACCCTCAGTGCCTCCTTTGCCTTCATGCTGCCTGTGGCCACGCCCCCTAACGCCATCGTCTTCTCCTACGGATATCTGAAGGTGTCTGACATGGTGAGCCCTCACCTCTGACCTACATTACCATAGCTGCTGTCACTGTGCTCTCAGTAGACATAAACAACATGAATATATTTGAACATTTGTGAAAATGTATTAAGTCAAATCTATGAAGGGAGGAGGAGGCGCCTCCTATCTAGGAAGCGGAGGAGGCGCAAGGAGGCTGTTTTGTGGTTGGTCATACATGAACTTTAATCCTGCATCGCCAACCCTGTCCGCTCCCTGTAGGCTAAGACAGGCGTGGTGATGAACATCATTGGGATCCTGTGCATCACTCTAGCCATCAACAGCTGGGGCCGAGCCATGTTCAACCTGGACACCTTCCCCATCTGGGCCAACACCACTGCTGCTGCCATGACCACAGGGGGGTGAGGGGGGCCGGGGAACACATCCAAACCCCCCCACCTCATCACTATCCTCCAATACCACCACTGCCATCTTTGTGAAGAGGGTGATGAGAGGGACAGATCTACCAAAAACCCATCAACCATTTTCACCTTTGTCCTGCAACATTACCACTACCACTGCTTTTTGGGGTGAGTGGATAGGAGGGATGAATCACAGAGAAGATCCCTATCTCATCCTCCATCAGTACTAGGGCCTTGTTAGGACACTTGAGGGCTGGCCAGAGACTGGTCTCACTGTGAACACTGGTCTGGGGATACAGAGTTTAGGCTTAGTTCTTACCTACAGCATATCACATGCAATGACAGTGTGATTGAAAGGGGGCTGATAATTTACTTGCACAAAACATTTTGTAATACAGCTATATAGATCTGTGTCCTTTGACCAAATTATTTAATATCAAGACACAGTATATGCAAATGACTGACACTTATTTTGTAAGTCTTAGTTTTACATGTTTTGCATACTGTATTTTTGATAGTTGTGTTATTAAAGCCTTGATTTCTGAGGTGTGCATGTTATTGTTGTTATCTGGAGCTTTATGAGCACTAACAATGTCTGATTTCACTCTATGCACTTTTATGTACAGACATAAGTCTCATTTCAATAGGAATTTGTTGACAGCAATTATGCAACTGAGTAAGAACGTTTAAAGTTAGTCAAGGACAACACAATAATAGTGAAAGGAAAATGTGGGCACAATCCTACAGAAACACATTTTATCTCTCTCTCTCTCTCCCTCCCTCCCTCCCCCCCCCTCTCTCTCTCTCCCCCCCTCCCTCCCTCCCTCACTCTCTCCCTCCCTCCCTCCCCCCCCTCTTTCTCTCTCTCTCTCACTCTCTCTCTCTCTCTCCCTCCCCCCCCCCTCTCTCTCTCTCCCTCCCTCTCCCTCTCTCCCTCCCCCCCTCCCTCCGCCACCCTATGAAGCGAATACAATGAGGTATTTTAGGCAGTCAGTCAGTTTAAATGTCCATGTGCTTATTCCTCCACAGACACGTTCTCCTCCCCACCTTTCCCCCTTTTCCACGCTGTGGGATAAAGTCCACTAACTGCTTGTGGCCAAAAGAGACATCACTGTTATCTATTCACTCACCCATGAGAACAAAGACCGGCCAAAACAGACCTCCTGCCTTGTACTGAAACCCCCAGGGCTTGATTTAGTCAACCTACCGTATAAACTGGTCTCTAGGCCTTTACTCAAAAGAACAAATGAGTGATTAATTTCATTGGAATGGATTATATCACTTTTCTCTCTGCCTCAAAATGCTTTAAATTGCATCTACAAGATTAAGATAAAGTAGGGGGTATTAAACTATGGATATACAGTATATAGGATAGTCTTCATGGAGGTGTGGGGAAATAAAATAAATTAATTAAAAAAGATGATACCTCAAATTCGAAGGACACTGAGCCCTGATACCCAGGCAGGAAAAATCTACAGAAAATTAGGTTAAGGCCTACACCAGCAAAGTTCAGTGACTATATATGGGCCTCCTTTAATCTCAGTCGATGTTATGGTAAACCATAAACTTACTCTTACAGTAGGAAGACAAGTTCAAAGGGGTGTGTGGTTATTCTACAGTTTCACTGTCATATTCTATAATATCAAAACTTCAATTAAAAAAATAATGCAAATTGTAGTGTACAATGTTTGGAGAATGCTTCCCTCTTGTGGTTGAATTTGTCTAGTCCCCGATTTGACAGCTGTCGTAAACCGACGTAAACCATGTGGCCCTGACGGTAACAGGTTAGTTGAAGCTGTTTGCGGCAAATATGGCGACAGCTGATTGTTGATGATTTTCAGTATTTACTTGTCAAATAATTGTTACATACACACAATTACAATTGCAAGATACTATTTTGTTTTTGTACAGAATAAGCGACTGTTAATTTGCTCTGGATAATCCCCAGACCGCTAATGGCAGGCGTCATGGAAACAGGTTTGAAGCCATAATTACATTAACTGATAGCTAGCTAGCTAGCGATTTGACTGGACATTACCTAACGCTACCATTAACTGTAGGACCGATAAATATAATTCGATATATAAAGATGTAAGCTAAATAATACCGCGTTGTCTTGATATGCCTTATGATATGTCTGTCCAGCGTAATTCCACAATCCAACGTGATCCAACCTGATGTTTTAAACCATTGGGTCCTGCTGCTATCTATTTAATTTAACTGTGAGCTGTCTTTCAAACTTAAATACAGACTAAGTATGTCTATTCAACTTTACAGAGGAGCAGGCGAGGAACCGCTTTCAATCGGAACTGGAGTTCATCCAATGCTTGGCCAATCCGAATTACCTCAACTGTGAGTACCAAGGCAGTGGAACACTATTCCTCAACTGTCACTTCAGTCTGTACCTGCAGCTATTCTGTGTGTGACATTGTCTGTTTTTCTGTGACCCCACAGTTTTGGCTCAGAGGGGCTACCTGCGAGAGAAACCCTTTGTCAACTACCTGAAGTACTTACTCTACTGGAAGGAGCCAGAGTATGCCAAATTCCTCAAGTAAGGCTACTGATAGATTGATGATTATTGTTGACTTGCTAGTTATTTACAGTATTGTTTGTGTGTGTAATGAGTTAGTGATATCTATTCAATAGTAAGGGGTTTCCGACGTAAATGACATACCTTTCCTTTCTTATTGTAACAGCCAAAGTAGTGTATTTATTACAGTTGATGTGGTACCTTCTCTTGCCTTGCAGGTACCCCCACTGCCTACACATGCTGGAGCTGCTGCAGTATGAGCACTTCCGGAAGGAGCTGGTGAATGCCCAGTGTGCCAAATTCATTGACGAGCAGCAGCTGCTTCACTGGCAGCACTACTCTCGCAAACGCACCCGCCTGCAGCAGGCCCTGGCAGAACAGCAACAGCAGCAGCAGCAACAGCCTCCTCATGGAAATGCAACAACCAAATGAGAGAGTGTGTGTGTGTGTGTGCGTCTGTGCGTGTGTGTGTGTGTGTGTGTGTGTGTGTGTGTGTGTGTGTGTGTGTGTGTGTGTGTGTGTGTGTGTGTGTGTGTGTGTGTGTACTATACTTATGTATAGTGGGGGTATATAGAGACGGTATATGTGTGAGAAAGAGAACTGGTGTGGTTTAAAATGCACATGATGAGGGCATGGCTACAACCATCTGGACTGGAGTGGACATCTTATCTTTTTTCTTTTTGCCTCTGTTTAATATTTCACAGTATGGATCATGGAGATTTAATGTAGACCATTATAGGACATGATCTCTCTCTTGTTTCTAACTGTAATAAAATGTTTTTTGTAAGAATGCTTGTTTTGTGTCGATATTTCATATACAACAACTTGGGAAATTAGCTGTCTGTAGTTCACTTATCTAGTTGAGTTCACTCATCATTCCAGGGAAGAGTGTGGCCGCAGGGAGGGATCATCATACTAGTTTAATAAGGATATAAGACCAGACACGTATTGGAACCAAGGTCATATACAGTGCTCTCCCATAAGTATTTAAAAGAGGAAGCATGTTGTCTTCTTTTAGCTTTATAATCAAACAATTACTATGAGGTTAAAGTAGAGATTCTCAGCTTTAATTTCTCTTTTTTCAGATTGGTTTCACCATTTAGAAATGGTAGTAGTATTGGAAAATTGGCAGGCGTTTCTGGTTAGTCAGATGTGTTCTGTCACATAATTTGGGAGAGAGCGTTCAATATCTGGTATTGATTCTAGCCTTTACGTTTTCCTCTGGAATCTGCTATTGGTGTCTGTCAACATGACAACCAAAGAGTTGTCACTGCAAGTCAAGGAAGCCATTATTGAGCTGAGAAATCACAAAGAAACTATCATAAACATAAAAACAACAACAAATTGGAACATCATCCAAAAGAAGAAAAACACTGGTGAGCTAAAGAATCAGAAACGGCCTGGTAGGCCAAGGAAGACTTCAACAGTGGATGGCCAAAGAATGCTCACCATAATTAAGAAAATCCCCCAAAACAACTGTCCCACAGAACACTCTCCAAGAGGTAGGCATGAATGTGTCAGAGACTACCATCTGCAGAAGACTTCACCAGAAGAACTATAGAGGCTTCATTTACATTTATGGCATTTAGCAGACGCCTTTATGCAAAGCGACTTACAACAATACATTTGTTTAAGTAAGTCAATCATCTATCCAACAGTCATCATAAGACAAAGTAATCAATGCTCACACCAGGGGCCATTGGCAGTCGTAATGCCAGTAGGCTATTTCTTTTTTCTTTTTTTTATTATTATTATTTATTTTAATTTATTTTATTAGCAGGAGAGAACTTGTACAGGGGGGTAGCGGGGGTGAAGAGGTCTCTGGGGTTGGGGTTAGGGTTAGTATAGGGGGGGTAGTGAGGGTGAAGCGGTCTTTAGGAGGGACTGTTAAGATGTAGGTGTAAACCACTAGTTAGCAACAGAAACCGGATGGCCAGATTACAGTTTGCTAAAAAAGTACCTAAAAGAGCCTAAACATATTGGAGTTTTTCAGGGCCAAAAAGTGGAAAGTTCTACAGTGGCCAAGTCAATCTGCAATTGAACATGGATTTATTTGCTGAAGAGGGAACTTGAGGCAAAAATACCTCAAAACAACAACTGAAGAACGCAACTTGTTCTGTGGTCACGCGTGTAGCGCTTATAATGGTCGGTGATATCCGTTTTTTGACAGATGCATGGCAGTGAAGTGAAATTACAGAATTGTAATTGTCAATCCCTTACGAAGATGGCGCTATGACTACGACATTTTGAGTTTGAAACGCGGAAGACAACGCAACGTTCTCGCTGGGCGTTGCACGGTCGGAGATGAGAAATGTCGGCAGTGGGGGGTTTAATTTCCCGGTAATTCCATACTGCTCAAGTCGTGTGTTACGCAACTGTGTTCGCCTAAATGAAATACAAATACGTTTCAATGAACTTGGAGAGGCATACAGCAATGATCAGATCTACAGTAACTTTTTCTCTGTGTGTGTCAGGGAGAGAAAAGGTGTGTTTGTGACAGCTCTGCATGTTGCATGGCCAATCGTTTCAAATTGCCACCTATGCTGCACTGTCACGTGGTGTTCTTTAGGTAATGTCTAATGTTTAGTTTACCAAAGTCCACTGTGAGTGTTTTGAAAAGGACTCCGGGCTGTGCAGCAGTGATGGATTTAGTGTAAGGATTTTGTCTTTTTCTAGTCCTCTGCTCTTTATGAAATTATGCATTTGTCTCTCTATTCTTACCTCCTACCCTGCTTAACATATAATTGGCTTCACCTATGTGTGTCGTAATTCTGGTTTTGTCAGCCTAATTGTAGCCTACTTTCAAACATCCCACTAGTACCCTCCCACCCACCTTAAACACACTAATGTTTATATTGTGTACATTCTCCAGCTCAGTGCTGTCTCTTTGTCACCGTACACAACATAAGGCAGTGTGTGACAGGGTCAGTATTGTTGTAGTGTGTGTCTGTGTTATTGTCTATTTCAATGTCAGTGCTTACAGTGCATTTCAATGTCACTCCTGTCTGTTGTCTGTTAATGTGTCAACAGTCAGTTTTGTCGACACAGTGCTAGTTGCTCTGGCTGTCAGATACATTATAGTCAGTGTATTATATTCCAGTTTATAAATTGCCCTGCTCAAATACTTTTGTGCCTGTTCAGGTAAAGACAGTACTTTTCTTTGGAGGTAATCCAAATCTGTTTGGGATTGTGGGTGTGAATGTTTCCACCCTGTTATATCTTCACCAACTGTCCTTCTGTCTGTGGTACCCTCTGGTAGGTCTCTGAGGATGCGCCGACTACAAGTGGCGGTGGTAGGGGCTGGAGCTGCTGGTCTGTGTGCCGCACGCCATATCCTGTCACGCCCCGACACCTTCGACCCGCCTGTTGTCTACGAGCTCACAGAACATGTCGGTGGAACCTGGTTCTATGAGGAACGGACCGGTAGATATGACAACGGGCTGCCCATTCACAGCAGCATGTACAGAAACCTAAGGTACAGAAACTCTCTCACCTGTGTGCATGTCTCTGTCTGTCTCTCTCTCTCTCTCTCTCTCTCTCTCTCTCTCTCTCTCTCTCTCTCTTTCTCTCTCTCTCCCTGGGTCACACTCTGTAGGCAGTGAATGGACAACCACATTTGGAAAAGGAGGCCAGGTCTACTACCTGAACTCCTCTGCTTATTTTTTGTTTCTACGGTTTGTTCAACTGAACACAACCCTAGTCTTGTTATTTGCGTCTAACCTTCTAACCTCCCCTTCCCCTGCAGGACCAACCTGCCCAAGGAGGTGATGATGTTCCCTGACTTCTCCTTTGACTCCCAGCTGCCTTCCTTCCTGCCTCACCAGGAAGTGCTACGGTACCTGGAGATGTACTGTAAGAGCTACTGCATCACGCCACACATCAGGGTTGGTATATTGTCTATACACCATATATTCACATACAGGGAGCACTATACTGCTTTTGTCTTGTGAAACGCTTGACTCATGAATAACCTGGACTGCCTTCTCTGTTAGTTCAGCACAGTGGTGGAAGAGGTGAACCCTGTCTCCATAGAGACTGAGAAGGCGGGGCCAGTGACATGGAAGGTGACCTCACGTGACAAGACAGGAGTCCAGAAAACAGAGACATTTGACTCTGTTTTCATTTGTAGTGGGTAAGACGTACATACGGAGGTATTCACAAATCGATCTAATAATTTCCTCGTCCCAATGTGGTGTTATCTTAATTCACGCAAGACAGTTTTAGTTATAGGTCTACATGACCCCTGTGTTTTATACCTTGCCCCTTATCTTCCTGTCTCTGTCCTCCCATGTAGGCACTACTCCGACCCCCACATCCCCACCATCCCTGGGCTAGAGCACTTTAAAGGTGCAGACCTGTGTATACCTTTATCCTATACCGTCTCTCTCCATATCTCTCTCTCTGAACTTGTATCTCACTCAATCCCCCTCTCTCTCTCTCGATTGATACAGGCACAGTGATGCACAGTCATTCATACCGGCACCCAGAGGCCTTCTCTGGTCAGTCTGTGGTGGTCCTGGGTGCAGGGGCCTCTGGACTGGACATCTCCATAGAGCTGGCTACAGCCAACGCCCAGGTGAGTACCCTGCCTACCTTATCCTCTCTTCCTTTGTTCTCTCAAACACACCTACTGTACCTTTCAATGGCTGAGGAAAGACCACTCTCTAAAAAAAAAGGTTCATTAAAGGTGCAATCTGTAATTCAAACAATAATAAAGTGGGCTCCCCGCCATTTTTTTGGTAAACAGACAGACCTATGGATGCAAGGACTGACCATCCATGAGATGACCATCCAAAATTTGAATTTTCACCATGTTTTGAAGCTATACAGTGTTTGTTTTACAATCAACAAGTAAAACAAGCTTATATTTGGGTATCTGATGGGGTAAGGCAGTTGATCTTAGCTCATGAGGCATTTCTACGTTATATTCTTCACAAATCAATGGCTATAGTATATCATTAATGTAAAAGTCAAAAAATGTATGTACCAATAACATATTGCCCTTTATAAGCAACTCCTGTGCTGCATTTTAGATGTAAATAATTCCTCTCAATTGGTTTTGATATCCCCAGGTCTCTCCGACCATGAATAGAATCAAAAATCTCCACAAGGCTAACCAGGATACATAGAGTTGAATGAGATGAGTCCTCACTCCTGTCCATCTTTTCCCCAGGTGATCCTGAGCCATGGTAAGCCCACCCTGACCTACCCTCTGCCCCTGGCGCTCCGACAGGCAGCTCCCGTGGTGGGGGTTAAGGAGGACGGCTCCCTCCAGTTCCAGGATGGGGGCGTGGCCCAAGCCCAGGTCCTGCTGCTCTGCACGGGCTACAACTTCAGCTACCCCTTCCTTGACCCGGCCCGGTTGGGCCTGAAGATCCAGGAGCACCTGGTAACCCCCCTCTACAGGTTTCTGATGCCTCCTGCCTTCTCCTCGCTCTTTATCATAGGCATCTGTAAGATCATCTGCCCCTTCCCCCATTTCCACTGCCAGGTAAGTAAGATGGTTGACAAATCGTTGTTGTGTGATACTGTATATACACATTACATTATCTCTCTCTGACCCTCTCTGTTTACTATGCTACTGACAGTACATCTCCTCTCCTCTCTCTCTCTCACTCCTCTCCCTCAGGTCCAGTTTGCTCTGGCGGTCCTAGAGGGTTCCGTTGCCCTGCCGACACAGGCTGAAATGGAGGAGGAGACTCGGAGAGAGATGGAGAGGAAGGCCGAGAAGGGGGTGCAGCTCAAACACATGCTTAAGATGGATGGAGAACAATGGGGCTACTACCGGACTTTAGCAAGCAGTGGGAGGTTCACCTCTCTGCCATCTGTTACTCAGAGTCTTTATGAAGAGGTGTGGAGACAGAGACAGATTCACCCACAGCACTATCGGCTACTGAACTATCGGCTCGTCAGCGACACCCAGTGGGAAGAGCGGGATTTGCAGACTGGTGAATGAAATGGGTGGGGGGGGGGGGGGATCTGAGCTATATAGATGAATGGAGTGAAATGGATGGAATGCTTTATTCCTGAAATGTATCTTTTGACAATATGTGCTCTATGCAATCATGTAAATGCGTACTGTTTTTATCCAAAGGGCCTTTGGGTAATAATGGCCTAATGTAACAAACACAATCTCTGTTTTCTTACACTTCTTTTCTGCTATTACTCAAATGCATTTTCTTGAGTTGTTTGTAACAATACACTCCATAATGGGTTTAACATTTATTTTCATGCCATTAATAAAAGTGAATAAATCAATGTGCCCTTAATGTTGGCTCCAAGAGAGAACACTTTTTGCTCAACACAAACTGACAGACGCTATGACATTCTTATTGGAAATATGTCATGATCATACGTAGGCCTGAATAGAACCAAATCGTAGCCCACCTGTAGTTTTGTGCAAGAGATCAGAATGTATTTAAAACTAAATGTTGCCAGGGACTGTCAGGCAATCTACTGCGTATCTCCCACCGGGTTTTCCCATCTGGTTTGAGTCGTCATCTCCAAAAATTGTGAAATTGGACACCTAAGAGTACATTCTTAACCCTTTCTTATAACCCTCCTTTACATTGTTTGCAGATCGAAATGCAAGGCCACACCCGATATTTTTTATTCTGAAATAGATTGCGCTTGTCATTTCAAACATTCATGGAATTCGAGGCATCGCCTTGTAAACGGGATAGCCACAGAGGACTAGTGTGGACGCACATTATTATGAAGGAAGAGGGGTTGTATCTTTGCTCCGAAGCAGAAGTAGGTAGAGGTTAAAAGCTGTGGGAACGGGCGCAGAGGAAAGAGGGGGGTTGGAGGAAAGGGAAGGGGTAGCCTGCAGGAGAAGGCAGGGTGTTTCCTTAACCTAAAAGGAAGAGTTTAATCTGAAGTTAATAGAGTTATAGTAGGCTATTTAAAGCGATACCATGCTATCAACAGTCCGGCAAGTTTTAAATTGAAGAGACAGTAATGGGAGGGAGACCGTGATGTCGGGAGCTGTTCACGATTTGGAATAGGTAAGTAAACAAAGTATAGGCTTGTCACCCGCCCCCCTCAAAATCCAACAACAAGAAATTGCTGTCGGTGTGTGTGTGTGTGTGTGTGTCATATCAATTAGATACTTTGTATTCGTTTCTGGCCGTGTTCCAGAACATAACAGATTCCAGTGCAATAGTTTGGCATTCCGACACAGCGAGTCTTTTATGAAGTGTCAAACTTTTAAATCACACTATGACTTGACTGAGTATTCAGTTGATGGGAAAAGATAAACTGTATATTAAGTCCTACTTTATCAAATAGGCTGCATATAAGGCCTTGTGTTTCCCAACTTTTTTTCGGAACCCATTGACTCCGACAACATGCATATGTGCACATGACAATTTAGACTGTTGCAATCTGTTGCAATAGATAATAATGAAGAATAAACTATTAATAGCCAAATATTTATTTGATAATAGTATTTATGATAACAATAATGGATGAATGGAAACTAAACCAACCATTTATTATCGAACATATCGCTTATGTGACTCACTTTTCTTAACTGTTGAATGAAAGTTCATTAACATAATTATTAAATGTTTTATATACATATTCCCTCCTCGACCTCCCTCTCTCTTTTCCCCCTGTAACAAAGGGAAGGATGGATGGGGAGACGGAGAAAGAGACAGGGGAGGAGAAGGAGAGTGATGATACGGAGGAAGAGGAGGGAGCTGTGAAACATCATCAGACTGTGGATTCCAAGGATGACCAGGACCTACCCATCATGCACTGGGAAGACCTGAGTCTGCGGATAGCCGAGCTGGAGAAACAAGAGGAAGAGAGAAGGGAAAGGGCAAAGGTCAGAGTTCACATGGGAGATTGAGCTGGTCCTGGATGCATGATTGACTGCCTGTCCATATTTGAATGTCTTGGGGATGCACCCCTTGCCCTTCTGTATAGGAGTATGTGCTGCTGGCTTTTTCATGTTACAATTCTAATGCACCAACAGGCTAAGAGCAGTTCCCACTCCAAAAACCAACCCATAGACCTTCTACAGCTTTCACCATATATATATAGCACATATCTGATTCCCACATCTGCTAACACTGAGAGAGTAGAGTCTGTTTTCGGATGTGGCTCAGGATTCTCATGCGCTGACATGGTGGGCCACTGCTGTCTAGCCCGTCTAGCCAGTGATTATGAGACAATATCTTAGCCAACCGCTACACTAGCTTGGTGTCTGATAAAAGCCTCTCTCAGGAGGATGATACAATATGTCAAATGAACACACAGATGTTTCTTAACAAATAACACCCTCGCTTTAAAGCTGAGTTTGTCTGTTTGAATATGACTGCAGAGTCATGTGTTTAATGACACCCTTAGTTGCATTCTATGCTCCCCCGCCACCACATGTCTCCACCCTTCCCTCCCATCATCTTTTCTCATCCCTGATCCCTCCCTCTGTTCTTCTCCTTCAGATTGTGACCGGGACAGAGCTGAGGAGCGTGTCAGAGTGGAGGGCGGAGGAGAGGCAGGGTGGGCTGCGGAGGGAAGACTGGGAGGATGGGGAGGACATGGGAAGATGTCGGGTCACGGTCATCACATCTCGGTAATGACAACAGCGAGAACTCATTTTTCAAAAATGTTAAATCACAATGACAAATGTTGCGATTCAGATCCGTGTTGTGTTACAGATTCCCCAACCACAAAAATCTACAGTTGTGCTTCATCAACAACAGTGAAAGTGAAGAAGATGATGATGAGGATGGAGCTAGCAAAGAGGTTAGCCTCTTTCTGTCTGTTACTGTGATGCATTGCCACTCATCTCTCCTAGTTTTGTTTTCTTTTACATTGATTTCCCTCATTAGGAGTTCATATTGCAACAGGGGGTCACTACTGAGTGTCACTACATTTTAAACCCAGCTCATTTTATTACAGCATAACCCATGTACATGAGAAAAAACACAAATATGATTTTTATCACTAACCCGATTACCATAAACCTTAGCTTTACCTAAACTAAATGGCTCATATTCTCGCTCTAGTTCCACTGAGATCATTACCGTTGTTTGTTCAAGTATGGCCATCTGGTAATAAATATATGTGTGTCTGTCTGTACCCTTGCCAAAACATTGTTGGATTTCCGGTTTGTTAGGGTTCTATAGGATCAGGTAGCCATGGTTACCGTCCCTCTGGATTGAAGTTGGAGGTGAGGGCCACACTAAGCGCTCTCCGAGACAAGCTGTTGGCCGAACAGAAAGAGACGGAGGTGAGACATATGAGGGGATGGAGGGATTTTGAGAGGAATGGAGAGCAAGGAGTGATGGAGAGATAGACATAGGGGATGGATGAACAGAGAGGGAGATAGTGAGTGTATTGATTTTGTGTAACAAACTATTTCTAATAGTTTATCATCTGTAATTGTGTGTGTGTGTGTGTGTGTGTGTGTGTGTGTGTGTGTGTGTGTGTGTGTGTGTGTGTGTGTGTGTGTGTGTGTGTGTGTGTGTGTCAGCATCTCGCCTGCAGTAACGTTGTCTCCCAGAGGAAGCACCTGGAGCACTGTGACATGCAGACCTGTTCACTGCAGCAGCTAGACTCGCTCAGGACCTCCCTCAGCCAGAACATACATGGTCAGTGCATAGTTATCAACCTTCATACTGCATTATTACATGGGAGCCTTTTATTTTAAGATGAAGTGTGGGATACACACACGCATACACACACACACAAACACACACACACACACACACACACACACACACACACACACACACACACACACACACACCCTCTCTCTCTCTCTCTCTCTCTCTCTCTCTCTCTCTCTCGCATACACACACACACACACACACACACACACACTCTATGGTAGTGTACTCAATTCTTGGTGTGTAAACGTAACTTATGTAGTCATTGACCTGTATTCACCATATTGTGTGTGTCCCCTCCCAGACCTAAGCTCAGAGTTGGTGGGTCATCTGTTGATTAGGGACCAACTGAAGACCAAACAGGACGCCATGCTCCTGGATGTACAGGATCTGACATAACCCTGAAAGACAGGTGACCAGGATATGACATAACTGCAATCGACAGGGGACCAGGAGGGAGAGGAAGTGATTGTGACCAGCAATACAGAAGGTGATGCCTCCACTGTCCAGGAAATGCCCCTATGAGACTGTCACAGCGCAAGCTTAGTGGTTCAGATGTGATTCTGACCGCACAGAGAAATGAGGATGAACACTGATGGAAATGAATGTGCATCAGCATCACATTATCCATACTATACTGGATATTGCTTTTCTCGCTCTTCGGGATCCGTACGTTGGTCCGCATAATCTTCATAATCATCAATGGAGAGAGTACTGTATTAGGATCTGTGTTGAAGTTTGTATGTGCACTTAACGAAAATGATTTCAAATCGGAAATAGGGTTTTAAGCCATCTATGATGTTGTTATAACATCTGTAATAATATCTATGACTCCTTGACGGCCTGTGCGTAGGAGGAAGCTCTGTTAATCATGGGAGGTGTCAGTGGAAGCACTTTCATGTAGACATACAGTAGTCTGGCCCACCACTCAGTGAGTTATATCATTTACGTACAAATGAGGGATGCCACCTTTTCACAAGTTTTATTGTGTTACTGTTCTGAATCCTTGACTTACTGATGTATTAGGGAATTGTCCACTTGCAACATTATATAAGACAAGCTATGGAATTGTTTATACAGGCTGTCCTCTAATAATATTTTGGATTTTTGTTTGTCAATTCAAGGGTATTGTCCACTTACAATGTGTGTAAGAAAAGTCTCAGAGTTGCTGATATAAGTAGTGGTAGTAGCAGTAGTATTGTAGTTCCTGTAAAACCAGCCGCTGGAACTTGACATGGTGTTTGTTTGCTGATCCCGATACTTTGGTGCAGAGTGGTAGGAAAGGAAGGATATAAAAGCAATTTATGATAGGAGGTGTTCCCATAGAACACTCACTCAGGTGGTTTACGGCCATAATGACCTAGGACATAATGACATAGGCAACCAAGAAGCTGCTATTCCATCCGTTCGTTATGACCGATTGTGCCTTATTCAGCAATTATAGCAATTAAAAATATATAAATAAATAAATATAAAAACTTTACTCTCACATAATCGTGTGTATTGTTGTGTGATGGAAGTATGAACTGTGATAGGGGACAGAGAGCCACTGGAACGAGGGCTCTGGAGTGCATTTGACTTTGAAGTATTTTTTTTTCAGTATTGACCTTTTTTAATCATTTTGCATTCAATAAACTTTGTACGGTTATTAAACATCATGTTCAGTTGCTGTGTTTGTCTTCACTAGAACTTGCCTAGTCTCTCTTGCCAGACTCAAACCTAACCAGGTACCCACAGGTGTAGGGAGAGACTACATGCACAGTATATGCGAAGCATTTATTGGAGTGTGATCATACATCATACCTTTTTCTCAATATGACCTTATGATTGTGTTTATAGAAGATAAGTGTATTTGTGTGTGTGTGTGTGTGTGTGTGTGTGTGTGTGTGTCTGTGTCTGTGTCTGTGTCTGTGACTGTGTGTGTCTGAGAGAGTATCAGTGTGTACCTTCCGTTGACTAGCTCAGCAGAAATGAATGAGAGGACAAAAAAAGAAAGGGAGAGATGACGATAAAGAAAAACAGAAAACAGGGGGGAGAGGGGAAAAGAGAGAGAGAGAGAGAGAGGGAGGGAGAGAGAGGGAGGGAGCGATTGAGCAACAGTGCCAGGGATGACTGACCTGCACCAGAGGAAAGATAGCCAGAACAAGAGAAGGAGAGAATAAAGGGAGAGAGATGAGTGAGTGACAGAGTGGAGGTTAAGTCTACACACCATACGCCTTCAGTAATATTATTCTACTGAAGTGCTCAGTGTCTACACTGAGAGAGAGAAGAGCAATCTGGAGAACATCAGGTTTTAAGATACATAATTGTGACTGTGGCAACAAATAACTAATTGATCATCTATATCATCAGAAGATCAGGTAAGAGATTTTATTTAAACTTCCACACCCGAATACATTTACAAATGTACAGTGTTGTGGTAACATGTTACCAAAATCTGACCTCATTCATTCTCATTAACAATATCTTCACTCTCCAAATAAACAGGACTATGAATGAGAAATGTAAACGACATAAAACCCCTCTTTCTTCACCATATTGTTGTATTGTTAAGCTGACAAAACTGATCAACGTTGTGTTAAAATGTTGTATAAAACATAATTCATTACATTGACAATTGCATGTTGCTGCAATAATATTGCAGTAGCAGTGTGCCTGCAGCTGGTTGTATTGGGTTTCCGTTCTGCAGTTCTGTCTGAATGAATGGATATCAATTATTTACAGAGACAGAGAAGGTCGAAGGAGGGGGACCCTGTGTCGGGGACAGAGACACTTTTAGCTACACCCTCCAATGAGATACACACACCACTGCACCAAAAGTAATGATTTCCTTTTATTCACAAACTATATTTTATTTGAAAGAGATAGTATACATCTGTTTTTTTGATTAACACATTTCAACCGACTATTTTCAAACAACCAAACCAACTAAGCCAATGCTTTGAGAATGTTCTGAGTCATAAACACTCCCAACATGGAATATAAACACAGAAGCTAAACATTGAACACATAAACAACATTTTCCAACTAATGCAGTGTTCCCTTGGAAATACACACAAAACACACACACATAAACAGAAAAAGAAAATTCCCAATTCCGTAGCATGTTCTGTAAAACTATGTAAGATTCTTGGACCGTGGATCAGCCTACTCCAAAACATGGGTCTGAGTTAACTCATGGTCAACGTGGATCAGAGATGTAACATGGATGAATGGAGAGGTTCCGGAAAAGTCTGTTACTGATTGAAGGGCCAATAGACCGAGAATTACTCCGAATCAGCTAAATACATTCCAAGTGAGTATTTTCAGAGCTAAAGCACTTGTTTTCTTACTCTTGCACAGAATATCTATCCCTTTGTCAAACCCTCTGCCAGCCTGGAGTGTACAGCAGACGACAGCACCTGAGAGAGGGAATGAAAGAGAGAACAGGAGACAAGCAGAGGAATTTGCTCAGAGGAAGGCGTGATGACATCGGAACATGAGACGCTACAAAGGAGAGAAAAACAACAACCAAGCATGAGGACAAGCCCAAGCCCCACCAACACCACAGGGAGTGTAGCAGCGATGGCAGTGGGGAGCCACAACCCCACCTCTGACCTGTCCTCCACCATACCATACCCCTCTCTCTCCCCTTCCCTATGCAGTATTGATGAATCCTACAAGTACATCTTCCTCCCTCTCTGCTATTCCCTCACCTTCGTCTTCAGCGTGACGCTCAACTCCGTGGTCCTGCTGCGCTCCTGCCGTCGCCAAGGCGGCTGTCGCCATGGGAGCACCCGTCGCTGGAACACCTCTCTGATCTACATGATGAACCTGGCGACCACGGACCTGATGTATGGCCTCTCCCTGCCCTTCCTGGTGGCCAGCTACGTGCTCAGGGACCGCTGGGTGTTCGGGGACTTTATGTGCCGCCTAGTGCGCTTCCTCTTCTACTTCAACCTCTACTGCTCCATCTTCTTCCTCACCTGTATCTCTGTGCACCGCTACCTGGGCATCTGTCACCCGATGAGGACCATCACTCTGGAGAGCAAGAGGGTCGTGAGGGGAACCTGTGTCATGGTGTGGGTAGTTGTGTTTGTCCTTACGTGCCCGATCTTCCGCTTCGCCCAGACGGGGTATGTTGTGAGGGGAGGAGAAGGAGGGGGGGAGGGTGGTGGGAGGGGAGGAGAGGGGGGGAATGAGACTGAGGAGGGGAGTGAAGAAGGGGTTGGTAATGGGTATGTGAACTGTTGGGACGATGCTATTGACAAAGAGTTTGCTGACTATGTCCCTTATGGGATCATCCTCCACCTGTTAGGCTTCTTTGTGCCTTTCATCATCATCGCCTGGTGCTACTCCCAGGTGGTGTGGACTATATTCCAGACCCTGCGCTCCCCGCCCAGCTCACAGGCTGGGGGAGAGGGGGGGGGAGGCGAGGGGTCGGAGGGGGGCAGGCAGAGGACCTCCGTCTCCATCTCCAGCTCCCAGCATTCCCATTACATCCACAGGCGTCGCAAGTCCATCAAAACCATTGTCACCATCACCCTCCTGTTCGCCCTCTGCTTCCTCCCGTTCCACGTGACCCGGACCCTGTTCCTGCTCCTCAGGAGGGGTCAGGTGGGGGGCTGCAACGCCATGAAGACCGTCTCCATCTGCTACAAGGTCACCAGGCCGCTGGCCTCCTGCAACGCCTGGCTCAATGCCCTCCTGTACTTCCTCACAGGAGACAAGGGGGGCGCCCCCTGCTGTTGGCCTGTTGACACAGCTGGCCGCCATGACCGCCACCCTGGTCACTCCCTCTGGCCGCTGAAGATTCTAAGGAGAGAGAGAGTGGGAGAGAAGGAAGATGCGAATGGAGGCAGGGAGAGAGGGGTTCATAAGGAGAATGAGTCAAAGTCTTCCGGGATTGTATTATGAGAGGTTTTACCTTTTACTTTTGAAACAACTATGGCAGCCCACCGTTTACGCAAAAGTGTGTCTGTGTGTATTTTTCAACAAAAAAAAACTTTGTGGTAAGACCTCCCTGCTTGGTAGAATTTGTTGTTTTGCACTTTAATTCATATTTACTTTTCTGTCTGACATATTTTGATTAAATGCAGTTGTTGGACACTGGATATAGTGTGGTCCAACTTTTGTGTATGGTTAATGTTATGTGAGTCCTGTCCAATAAAGAGTTACTGTATATCATAAGATTAATAGCCAGGTTAATAATTTCCCCTGTTATCTGGTCTAAATACATCTGGCAGGTCTTTTGAGGCTACACACACACACACACACACACACACACACACAGACACAGTGCATATTCATAAAACATCTCTCTCACTGTAACTCACTAACATTATGACAAACAGACACACTCACACACACAACATCCTCCATTCATGCATTTCTACCCCTGTCCCCAACTCCTCCCTACCAGGCCAGAGGACAGCTGAGTTATACAAATGTGATGTTGTCATAATGCAGGCTAGGACAGTAAGCAGCTTTTCCCCTCCTTATCAGCGCCCAGTGACCCAGGAAGCCTGGACCACCAATATTATTGCTGACTGTTGTCCCCTCCCTCAGTTAATGGAAAAAAAAGTGATTGTGAAAAACAGTGGGCGTAGCAGGCAGCCATAGAAAAGACAGCTCAGTCAAGTCAGCCTGAGAATATGGATGACAAAAATGACAGTATAGAAGTACACAGATATTCCAATCCTAGTGATTCTTATAAAAATTACCACTATACTGATTACCTTAGACAGAATTAATAAAACATAATATTTGCTATGGGTCTTGTAGTCATATAGTTCCCTTGATTGAACACACTGACATAATATGATACTTAGGTCCATCAGAGGTTTAAACGTACAGTAAGTGTCTTTGTTATAATATTGAAAGGTAAGTGGCAACTGTGACTGCCTGTCATATGGACAACATGAATAAATGCCACATCATGGAAATATGAAGACTGATTTTGTCTCGACAAATGATATTTATTTTCCTTCCGTGTTCAATCTAAACTGAAATGTGTGAAAACATTGCATCCATCATATTCAAGTAGGCCTAATAATAGGCTATACTTCGTAACATAATATAATGTCTCTGGTGCAACTGTTATCATCACATCTGTTTGGGTAACTGATGCAGGCCAAGGGTTCACATTGCTCAGCTCTATCCAGCACTCTCATGATATCCTTTCTACAATATCATGTCTGGCCAGGGTGAGGCGCTATAATCATATTTGACGAACTACCTCTATTTGGTAGAGGACTATGTTGTTAAAATCTTTCAATTAGTTACATTTAGAGTAACGCTTCGAATGTTTGAAGATTTGGTCGATTTCGTGTAGGACGCGGTGGTCAACTCGACTGGAGGATGCACCTTTTCAACGACCTAAAGGTTATTTTGCGAAGGACTGTGCTGTTTTATTCTGAGACTACTGCTTCGCTGCTTGTCAAGTAGTTAGATTGTTAGCTAGCTATAGCTAATCCTAAAAAGTCACGTCACTAGCTGGTCTCCTAACCAAATTTACCTGAAAAGTTAGTCTAATGTGTCTGTCTCCTAAGTTTTTAGTATTTGTATATGTTTTCATTGTTTAGCCTCTGTGCAAGAACAGGAATTGCGATTCTGAGTACTTTAGTCTAGTCTAGGTTACTGTTAGCTACCTGTGAATTACCTACGAAAGGTTTGCGTTCCCTAAAGTCTGGCCTCATCTAACAAAAATGCGATAGAGCGAATGCAGGAGGTATATTTCCCGCTGAATTAGCGGCTTTGAGTTGGATCGAAACGGTTGTAAGTGAGGCCTGCAGGTCGGGCTTTCACGGGGCTTGAGTAGAGCCCTACACCGCCTCTGTGAGCTCCGAGGCCAGCAGCTCAAGCTGCTAGGCTGGAGGCCGGGGACCCAAGAAATGGAACGAATGGAAGTGGACCAGTGCGCAGGCGCAGCTGCCGGGAGCGGAGGCGGGGCTCTTCGTAGATCGAACAGCGCCCCCATGATAACAAGTGTCAGGTCAGTGAAATCATTAGAGCCTTTTAACTATACTTTGTTTCATTTGCTATCATGCAAGGCTCCATTGTAATGAAATGGTGTTTGTTTTGTCACTATATTGTTGTCTCTTTCTGTATCAACAGTGATGGTATGACAGTGTTCAGTCCCACTAGTTCAGCACGGTATCGGCGGAGCAGTGTCTCAGTCAACCCTAGCTTTCCTTCTCGGGTGAGTGTGAGTGTGAGTGTGAGTGTGAGTGTGAGTGTGTGTGTGTGTGTGTGTGTGTGTGTGTGTGTGTGTGTGTGTGTGTGTGTGTGTGTGTGTGTGTGTGTGTGAGAAAGCACAAAGCATATGTAAAGATGGTGTGCGTGTGTGTGTGTGTGTGTCTGTCTGTCTTCTTGAGTTGGTTTTGATAAGTCCTCAGCGGAGCTCTTGATCAGTTTCCATGCTGTCCTGTCTCTGTCTGCATGTCTGTGACCGTCACAGAAGACAGACAAGCACACAGACAATAACACAACCGGTCTTGTCTCTGCAGGCTGTCCCCCTGTCCCCATTCTCATTGGGCGGCGAGAGACTAGACCACAAAAGGCAGGTGAGGATAAGGGTAGGGATATTCTGGGCCTCCTTCCCCTATTTGTGCATCTGTCTCTGGATGAATCATGATGCTGTTTGGTCTGTGTTTATGCATTAGCCAGTGGGTTAGCTTACACAGTTTCAGTGCATGTACACTCAGGTGCCACTGCCACATGTGTATGAATGCTATCATTGTGTGTGTGTGTGTGTGTGTGTGTGTGTGTGTGTGTGTGTGTGTGTGTGTGTGAGACCAGACCACTGACAGAAAGTGTGTGTTTGTTTCAGGAGGAGAACATGGAGATGACACTGAGGGGGAGTCTGCAGAGACTGAGGTAAGACTTTGAAACACTTGACACACACACACACACACACACACACACACACACACACACACACACAGGCATTCAGACTGTTAAAGTGCATTACTTACAAATCATTCACTTTTGTTGAATGGTCTCTTTCTTGCTCTGTAGTGCTTCCAACCTGGTTCCTCTGCCTCCTGTCAGTCATTGGCATGACCACTCCCAGGGATTCCATTCACAGGACAGTGGTGTCACACCTAATTCGTCCCCCAGTCCAACACGGAGGTTTAGGTACACAATAGCAGATTTGTAGTTCTTTTTTTTTTTCTTTTTTTTTGGGATAACAGCCCTTATTTGGTATATGTGCTCATATATGTGTCCCTTTATCCAACAGGCCAGCTGTAAGCTCCACTGTGAGATGGCCTGCTCTGACTCCACTGAAAAGGAAAGGTATATTGGTGTTTCAACTTTCAGCTTTCTATTTGTGTGTGTGTGTGTGTGTGTGTGTGTGTGTGTGTGTGTGTGTGTGTGTGTGTGTGTGTGTGTGTGTGTGTGTGCGCACGCACGCATGCACGCTCTTTCTCATCCTGGTGAACTCTGTTGTTTAGGAGGAGTGGAGTCCGATGGCCCACCCAAGAAGCTGTTTGTTGCCGGGGTGACAGATCCTGCCCACCATACTAGTTACACAGTCAGGTGAGTCTCCCCTCTAAACTAGGAATGCACTCTGACACGCAAGCACGCATGCATGCATGCACACACACTCTCGCACATACTGTACATACTGTACATGCACACACACACACACACACACACACACACACACACACACTTTATGACCAGGTAGATATGCATTTGGATAGCTGGTACATGTAGTTATCTGCATCTCAGTGAACTTACTTACTTTACATACTCTCTCTCTCTCTCTCTCTCTCTCTCTCCCCCCTCCAGTGTGTCCCAGGCAGCAGACTCTCCCTCTGGGGGTGTGCCTGTGTGTGCCAGTCCCCAGGGTAGCCCCCTGTCCCTGTCCCCACCCCCCCCCTTTACCCCTCATCACCCCAGCATCTAGTGACTTAAACACCAGGAGTCAAGAGTCCAAGTCCTCCTATCAGAACCCAGGACTCAACTCAGTAAGCCTATCAGAACCCAGGGCTCAGTTTAGTCCGCCTTCCCGGAACCCAAGTCAGCCTACGAGAGCCCTGGGTTCCACCCAATCAGCCTATTGGAGCCAAAGGCACTCCTCTCTCTCTCTCTCTCTGAGACTCATCAGATTCCCTGGCTCCTGAAGTAATCAGATCTTGAGTTGTAATCAAGATTGAATATAGATGTTGTACAAAAAGACACCAGTGCTTTGATAATCAGAGGGGGCTGGTGATCAGGTGACCAGTGCATTTCAGAGTGTTGTCAGGGTCGAAGACTGTGATGACAATGGGAGAGCACTTAGAAACAGTTGGAGTAACTTCTGGACACACCTGCTTCTTGTAATAATTGACATCACGGGTTATGGTATCCAATGTCAACAATATTAAATCAAACTAACAAGAAGCATTACAGTGTGAGAGCAGTGTGCATAAGAGATACTTACACAGTACGTACAGTGGTACATTGTATTTCTATGGCAATGGACAGGACCTGTAGCTGTTTTTCAAGCCATGGCGGGGGCACATCCAGTGTACATACAGTGCTGAAGTTCTCTATGTTTTGTTTATTTCATTTCTAGAGGTGTGTTACTGACACAGTAAAACTGAGTGAGTTCTTCCAGTAGTCCAGAAGTTCCTCAAACTTCAGACTTGAGGTCACCAGGGAAGATGATGTCACAGGGGCCAGGCAGCAAGGCTGGTGGCTCAGACTTTGTCTATATGTGCATAGTGTAAGAATATGTGAATAATATGAGCGGGGCTATGTTAATGAGCCCTCACTTTCTCTGGCCAGGGGGGTTTGTACTGTAGATATTGAATCCCCAGGCTAAGCTCTACCCAGAGGATCATCCAACCCGACCACTCCTGGTCTTCTAGCATGTTCTTCTTCAGCCCCCCTTCGCTGATTTCTCTTCCAACTGATGTCTGGATCAGTTTATACTTCTGTAGTTGTCTGATGACCAAGGAAATGTGTGCCCCTGGAAATCAATCACCTATTTTTTGACAGGTGTGTGTTTCTTGTTTATTGATGGAGGTTAGTTAGACTGGAAGACTAGGAGTGGGGGGGGGGGTCTCTGTTCTTTGGGTGGATACCCTTTCTTTACATGGGTACTTCAACGGAGGCAGGAGGCAGTGGGATTACAAACCTAATATATCTTCCCATAGATTACAGTACATGCCTTCATATCTTTATTTGGCTTCGGCAGTGTGGTATGGTTGTATGCTCAGGACCCTGGTAGATGAAATTTCATTAGTGTTTAAGTGACAGATCAGAAATGTTTGAGGTGTTATCTATGGGAAAGTTTTGTGGTCGTAATCCCCTGAGTCCTTGTGACCTCCAGACCTTTTACTTGTGAAATATGTCAAGTCTATATAAGCTGCTTAGAGAAGTGTCTTATACAAAAAGAAATAATGTCAACCATAGTAACTCTGTGTAATACTCTTCATTCAAATGCCCTTTCCAGAGTTTAATTTTATAGCAATGGGCGAAATGTTTCCAAATCTCGGCCTATTCTGTGGATGTAATATTTTGCTTCCAATTTACACAATTTTGCACAGTATTCGTTTCACATTATTAATCAATATTGCTGTTACATGAATGGGATCATATCCTGATTTAAGACATGCTGTTGCTTGTTTATTTGTTGCTTTGTTTGCTTGTTTTCCCAACTTGTCACTATCTATCTATCTCTATCCTATACCAGAGAAGTGTTTAGATCAGTGTTGATGGGATCAGATTAATTCCTGGAAGATTGGCTTTATCTTTTACTGACCCAACCACAGATCTGAATTAAGAAACTTGTGAAACTTGTTAGTGACAATCAGTGAATTTGGAGGGAAATAAAAACTCAAGTTGTTGTTTTGAGTTCCATTCATATCAACTGGATGTTCGAATCAGTTGAAGAAACCATGATGTCATTGTTTGGACTCACATTTGGATTCTAGCATCACAGAATCACTTCTCTCCAGGAAGTAGAGTATGTTTGCGTGTTAGAATCTACAGGTGATCCATCGACACACATTGCCAAACCTAAGTGATTTATTCTTTCATATCTTTACAGGCAGATACTGTAGCTCTCAAGACACATATATGTATTTGATACTCATTCTTTCTTGAGTAGGGGAAGATTCTATGCATACAGGGTCAAATGCAATGAACATCAATAGAAGACGATGATCTTGACCTCATATGTTACCCAATGTTATCTGCTGTTAGCATAAAGCGAGGCTGCTACTAATCCTTGCTATCATACGGCACGAGCGTTCAGTGTTCATTTCACCTGTTCCCTCCTTGGAAGGGTTAATAGGGGGAATACAAATCTTTAAAGATAGAGATGATCTGAAGTAATGTGATAATATCGTGCTGATGATGTTCATTGCAATTAGCCCACAGGGTTTGCATGCCTTAGTCAGTGTTTTCCAGCGTCCCGTCGTTGAAGGAAAACGCTGTCCATAATGACAGACTTAAGAGACGACAAAGGAGAGAGAGATTGGATCTCAGAAGTCTTTCCTTGATTCCTTGTTTCCTTTCTTCTTGCCTCCTTCCCTAAATGCTTTGAGGAAAGTCAGACGTAAGGAACCTCAAACCGAGTGGAGAGGACATAAGGAACCCAGGAAAGACTTTTGAGATTCACCCAGACTTGAGTGTGTGTGGGCTATCTCAATTCAAACCTCCAGCCTGGAGGCCGTCTACTGGGTGCTGTGATCTGTTAGATACACTTGATCTGTGTTGTCCTTTCCAGTTTTGTTTCCTATATTTTTATTGTTTTTCTGCTTTTCATTGTTTTGTACTTGTCATTATCCAGTTTAAAAAAAAAAAAAAAAAAAAATGTGATCAGCCACAATCCTAAATATGATTGTTTTCCAAAAACCTACATGTCAGTGTTATAGAGGGCTGTTTTTTCTGCTTTTCAGACATCTGACATTTGAATGAAGCAAAGATGAGAGGAAATTAAGTGGGTTAGAGAGTGAAGTTATTGTGAGAAAAGAGGGAGAGAGGGGTGAGAAAGGGAATTAAAAGCACATGTACCATAACATTCAGACAAGTATTTTCAAACTGTAAATAGCTTTTCGACAAAAGTCTCTACATAGAAAAAGAGATAAGATGATGTATTTTTATGGAGCTGTAAGAGAGAACAAGTGAGAGAAATAAAAATATCTATATTCATTCCCTCTGAGTATCTCATGCCTGTAAAGTTGACGCAAAATGTGTCTCGTTTATAGTGGGGGAAAAATTAATGTACACCTTTTAAATATATATATATATTGTATATGAATCAAATCATGACAATAAAAGTCAGTGTATAATACCAGCAATTTGTGTACTTTCCTTTGACTCTGAAGAGAATTGTTGGCTACTTCAGTCTAGCAGTACATGCTTTCAACCCATCCTCTATCCCACGACAGGCCCAGTGAAACACACATACAAGGGGATTTCAACATTTTACTACACAATAACATAAAATAAAACAGCCTGTCTTATCGTGTAACAACCATCGTCTAAACAAATTCAAATAATACTTGGCCAGCTTGTGTTGTTTTGAGTTTATACACGTCTGTAGGTCATACATATAACAGGTGTACGGGAGGACCTCTCTACACAGGAACATTTCACTGCTTTCTGGTAACCACTGATCAGATACAGAAGGTTCAGCCACGATACTTCAAAAAAACAAGAAGCATTACAAAAAAGAAAAAGAAAAGAAAATGATCAAATGTTAATACAAAAAGAGCTGAGCTATACACGTAAAATTGGTTTGTCAGCAACATGGCTGATGTGTCCTCTGTAAAAATGTCCCAAATTGAAGAGAGAAGCGCTTGGGTGGGAGCAGCCGTTCAAAAAAATACAAAAATAGCATCTGCTGAAATCTGTCATGAAAAAAAGAGAGAAAAAAAATGCTCTGTATTATTCTGTAAGAAAGTTCTCGTCTGCTCGATGGAACTAAAGGCAGCCACAATTTTCCTCCATTAAATATAGTAGGGGTCAAGGGGCAGAGGTCAGCGTGAGAGGAGAGGCAGGTCACTGGAGTTCATGATGAGGCTGGAGTCTAGGTTGAGGTTCTCTGAGGAAAAAACACATCCGATGACAGATTTATTGAGATATGTATCTGTGGCACATTCTAACATGTCCTTTCTAGCATGACCATCTAGTGACAAGAATCAGAGGACATGGACTGGACCTAGGCAGGACAAGTGCCTCCTATAGCCAGTGATCTCTGATATTTACCTTGATCGAAGTTGAGCTTCTTGGTGGTGGAGCCATCGCCAAGTCCCTCAATGTCCACCAGGTCACTGTTCACATCAGAGTCATTCAGAGCACTGAGCGTCACATCTGTACACACACAAACACAGAAAAAACAACACAATGACTTTACACATAACGCAGACAAAGCAGTTTAAAGGCCCACATTAGTGATTTTGACGTTTTTAGCTGATATAAAGAGTGGTGCTGCACAATGTTATTGCACAATGATTCGAGTCAGAAAATTGCCATTTAGGTCAAATGGTGTGTATTTTGGGCGATACATTCTATTTTCTTAGCTCCTCCTAAAATGATTTACCACATGCTGTGACGTATAACATTTCATACAGCTCAGAAGTGTGACGTGGCCAGCCTGTTTGTAAAGTTAGCACCCGGCTTTTTTGCGACTGAGTCAAACCTTTGACACATTTTATTGGGAATTGCTCCTAGCTATACCTGGGGTTACTTTCCCAGATAGCTCAGTGACTGACTAACGTCACCACTCTGTGTTTCCGTTCTTTGAGTATTTTTTACAAGAAGAGCCAGGAAGCGAAACTGGCTGGTGTGGGCCTTTAACATTCATAACACACACACAGAATAAACATTTTCTTTCAATATTCCACGAAGAGTGCCATTATCTTTAGACTGTAGATGAATGTGAATTAAAAATGGAAGCCATAGCCATCTCATGTCACCTCAAGCTAACAAACCCTTGGCTTGATCTTGACCTGACGTCAAGGACAGATTCATTCGACTCACCTGCAGTCTTCTGCTTTTTGATGGAAGGAGGCAGAGAGGAGGGACTCTGCAGGCCCGTTGTCACGACAACCTGTGAGGTGGGCACGGTAATGACTGTGGGGGCCACAGCGGCTGGTGCTACTGCCATGGTAACTGTGGTCTTCTTGGTGGTCTTCTTGGGAGATTCTGAGGAGAGGGGCACCCTGCTATCCTCATACAGTTTTCTCTTCACCGTGGTCTTTATCTGGGCTCTGCAAACAGTATGGGAAGGAGGGGAGGAGGGGAGGGGGCGGAGGACAGACAATGCGATTTCTACAGGTTAAAAGTCTTCTCAGTGGTCCTCTTTTCATAAAGAAGGCAATAATGATACGATTCTGAAAGATAAGTGAATGAGATGGGAGAAAGTTGCATAGAGAGGTGCACAAATTGAATGCAGGTGAAGTATGATGACTGAAGAAAGAGACTTCCTATAATGCATGAAGATAGTGAGAGAGAGACTGAGAGCTGGGCAGGAGGGCTAGAAGAAGCCTGTGAGGGAACTCACACAGTGCGCTCCTTAATGACAGAACTGATGTTGTTGAGATCATCACCGAAGCGCCGCACAGCCGAACGCAGCATCTCGATCTCCACTTCTGTCCATTTGGCTCTGGGGAAAGACGAATAGAGGAGAATCACTGTCAAAGCTCTGAACATATGTATTTCTCCTGGAAGCTGACCTCTAAAGACAAAGAGAGAGAGAGAGAGAGAGAGAGAGAGAGAGAGAGAGAAAGTGTGAGTGAGTGAGTGAGTGTGTGTGTGTACACTAACCCTGCGGGGCTTGAATCAGCCACTGGATGCAGCTGCATGGTGAGTTCGCCCAGCTTGGTGAAGGCAGCTCCTGCAGCCGAGAAGATCTCTCCCACCTGTCACACGAAACCATAGAGATTGATACATACACACGTCGTTTTGATAGACTACTATTCTATTTCTTTCTGTCAGACGTTTAGGGTCAAATCAGTAATTGACTTCAAATAGCCTTTTCAAGTATTTCGTCCCAAGGATAGAGAGTGATATGTTATCAAACCGCGGCTTACCTTGGTAGACGCAGAAGTCATGTTGAGCTGCTCTTTGTTAGACAGCTAAGTGGTTTGACAGCCAACTTGGCTACTCAAAACAACAACAAGCTTAGCGTGCCTAGCTAACGTTAGTTAGCTAGCTAGCTAGCTAGTTGGTACCACACATAGACGGCCAGACAATTGAGCGTTTCAAACAATCAAGACGACAGATCAAGTCCCATTGACAAAGAGGTTTGGAATGAGTGACTTTAATGTGGTTTGTAATGCTATATTAAGTACCAATTCCCCAAAATAACTTTGTAAGTTCATAAGATCGGGCTGAATGAGATAGAGAGAATGTCGCGCGAGAATTGTGTCTGAACCCGATTGGTTGAAAGAGAAAGGCAAAGGCGGGACATGTTTTAAGGCATCCGTGTGGCGAACATTCCCGAAATTACGCGGAAGTTACCGAATGATCGTGTGTCAGCTGATGGAGGTTAGGGTGACACTCATCCTTTGAGAAAACGACTGTTTTTGGATTATAATAATACTAGTTTATTTGCATTCGGTAGAAAGGTCAACTACAAGAATGCCGTCGCTTCTTTTCTGCGGTCCAAAAATGGCTGCTTGTGGAATAGTGATCAGCATATGGGGAGTTATCATGCTGGTAAGGATTAGCTAGCTAGCTGTCAAGTCTGCTAATGTTGCTAACACCAGCTAGCTAGCAAGGGCTGGCTGTCTTGTCTTTTTCTACATCGATGTTATTTGATCAGATTGCTAGGATTAATCCTAGTTAGAAAACCAATTTGGTTGATAATGTTATCCTCTTTCCCTAAACCAATAAATATGGCTTTGGCATCTATAAGCTGCTTGCTAAAACATGAAGTTAATGTATCTATTTATCTGGATGAATGAATGAATGCTCTGGCCAGAGTGTCCTACAAGGAATTCCTAATGAACCACTCTGGCTGTGCACATCATCTCGTCAAACGCTGAATACACAATACGACAAATTCAACATTCACGTGCTGCACCGAAATAGATTGTACAGTCAAATGTCTCTTGCTCTTGGCAGTATGTGTGGCCTCTTTGGTAGGAATTGGCCTTGATGCATAGTCTACAGACTGCATCAGGGCTATGTGGAACACAGCAATCCACAAGAACCTTTCAGGGCACCATACAATAATACACACTGGCTCTCAAATTTTAATCTCTGTTAAAAATGTGTTAAGTAAACATTTCTATCTCTTCCTTGTGTCACAGGTGATGTTGGGGATCTTCTTCAGTGCAAAGTCGGCTGTGCTGATCGAGGATGTGCCCTTCACTGAGGAGGACATCCGCAATGAGTAAGTGATGGGATGGCAAAGGACCAGAATTAGACCCACAGCTAAAAATAGTTCTATTCTTAGACCTGTCTTATTATTCTTGCCTGTTGGGAAATAACCCCTATGTGGTTGTTGATGTGTATGAGGGGATGTCATTTTATTCTTTCTGACCAACAGCAAGAACCCCCCACAGACCATCTATGGACTCTACAACCAGGTGGGTATCAACTGCTTCATCGCAGCGGTCATCTATGTTGCAGTGGGAGCAGTGTCTCTATGCCAGGTCCGCCTCAACAAGCGCCAGGAGTACATGGTGACATAAGTTCTCAGGTGGGACTGGCAGCGCAGCAGCATCTGAAAATTCCACACTACAGATGAGAAAGGATACACACACACACACACACACACACACACACACACACACACACACACACACACACACACACACACACACCATGTCAAGTTCTGAAGGGAAGCAACCTTGTATTAAGTTATTTGTTTGAAACTTAAGGGTAAAACATATTATATAAGTCCTTGCTGTGATGTTATTGACTGAAATGTTATCATTCCTTGTATTGCATAAACTACTGGATTTAGGGTTACAACTAAAACGTGCACCCATAGAGACAGGTACTGTATCCATCTCTGCTTGTACCCCTTACGATAATTGACTCTATAATGGATAAGGTTTAAACAATGTAAACCTTGTTGCCTTGTTGGACCAACTTTGTATCCATGCATGTGTGTTAGTTTCACCAAACCACCATTTATTAAATGCAGTTCAACAAACCACAACACTAGTAAAAAAATATGTAATAATAAGACCTTTTGTCTGTTCAATTCTGAACAGAGCCTGAAATCAAAGCAAATTCATAAATGGTCAATGTCTATCTTTGTTAAGCTAAGTGAAGATAATAGATATATATATTAGTTGTTTTACGTTTTATGTACCATGTTTTATTGTGTGTATGTGCTTTTGTGAAAATAAACCTCTTGGTTTGTTATTTTCCACAATTGTAGTTTCTCTAGTCTAGAAAGTAAGTGGTGTACAAAATGTTTAATTTAAGTATGTATTTATTTAATGTGTCTGGGTATTCCCCTTGTCATTCTTATGTGTTATGATGCAAATGGTCTTTGACATGGTACTTGATATGATGTTCCCTGTAATAAAAATATATAAAACAAATATTGTCTGCTTGACTTGATTTATTGCAAATAATTTGTACAGCATTTTGTCATTTGGAATGTTTGACATATTTCAAAACATAAATGAATACAGACTGTTAATTAACGTTTTTAGGAAAGATAGGCTTACAGGTAACATGTAAATCGACATCACAAGAAAAAAAATAGATAAGGAAAGGAAATGATAGTAAACAGTATAGTATAAAATGAAGAAATTATATCATTGACCAGACGTGTCTCCCTGACAACTGCCAAAAACAATGACTGAAATTGCAGAACCACAGTCCGTGCCTGAGTCTTGCCACATTGATGGGAGCCACTTTTCCTAAGATTTTATTGACTGCACACTGTACATCGATCCCAATCCAACATTTTATCTGTTATACATTTTCTAAATGTCATTGCATAATGAAGGAAATATGTTTGATGATTCTATTCTAGCTGAAAAGTGTATATCATAATTCAGGTTGGTTAAATCCTTTTTAGGCGTTTAATCTTATTCCCTTGTATGTCTGCCTCTACGTTGATTGGCAACATAATAAGGAGTGTCTCCTCGAAGGCTCCATCCAGTTTAATAGCGCAGGTCTGTGCCAGGAGCTCGGATGCCACATTGAATGTCTTCAGTTTTCCATCCATCTCTGCTGTCAAATTCACTTCCATCTTGCTGCACTTTTGAATTCCTTGTATAGACAGCTTTGCAGTCTTCAGAGTAGCTGGCTGGACCTACATACAAAGAAACATATACAGACACAGACAGACTCACAGACAGACAGATAGACAGACAGCAACACACACACACACACACACACACACACACACACATTTAAGGATTGACTGTTACTTCTCAAACTATAGCAAGCAGATCCTGAAAAAGCAGTTTACCAAATTGTATTGCATAGATGGAATGGGAAATGCATGTGGTTCAATAACAGTGACCCACCGTATAAACTCTGGTTCTGTCAGTTGAGTTGAGAGAAATTATGTTCTTGTACTCCTTGGATTTCACATTGGTCACCATGACTGTATTTCCAACTAATTCCCTGCAACTGTCAGCCTGCTCCCCCCAGAGACAGACCCTGATAGAACCAGTCGCATCCTGTAAGGTTAAAATGCGCCGTGGAGTCAACTTCCTGGTCCTCTGCCATTTCACCTTCACTTCATTCATTGGGGATATCTGAGCAAAAACAGAGGGCACAGGTAACTAAGAAACACTGAACAAATAGTTATTTGAAGGTCTTGAAAAAGGAATGACAACTCACGTCAATTATAGTTCCCTCAATGCTCATCTCGGAACCATCTGATGACGCCTTGGCATCAGCTATGGAACAGACTGGTTCTTGGGGCGGTTCAATGAGCATCCTTGCCTCCATCTCCAGCCTCTGAGGAACCTTGATTGGTCCTGTTTTTGAGACTCTGCCTCTTTGTACAAGCTTCACCATGCCCATATCCTCAATGAGGTCTTCTAGCAGGTAAGAGCCCCCCTCTTGAACGGTAGCATATCTCTGATTCCCATATACACAAACTTTGATACTGGCTGTGTCATCAGCCAAACCCATGTAGAAAAGAACCTGTTTTTTCTTTTCCTTTGTGTCGTAATATATCAGCGGAGATTTTTTTATCACTTTTCCTTTAATTGCTTTACCGCAGAGTCCGAACTTTTTGAGATCTGCAATGCTTAGCACCTTGGCAACACAAAAAGGGGGAAGGGCTTCTGTCAAAGCAGTATCAAACCAATATGTACATTAGACCACTTGACTCTGAACTGACACAAGTTAAGTGAATAAAGGATAAAACACTTACGCAAGAGTTGGAGGAGCGCGGGGACTCAAAAGTAGATGAATTCTCCTGAGATGATGGAATAAATAAATCAATACATTTTTATTTTCTATCATTCTAACATAATAGGTAAAACAGACATATCATGTAAATGTTAAGGGATTTTAGCCAATAACAGGTTTTTACTTCAGCCTGTGAAAAGATCACACACTAGTCCATACCTTGTAGCTTTTATCCTGCCTCTTTTCTGGACCTTAAAAACAAAACATTAAAGATGTCTTTCAGCTCATACTTTATACTGTAGGCATGAAGAATTTATTGTTCATAGAATAACTCATGAATAATTCAAATGACTTGTAGGTAAGGATCTGAGAAATTCCTGACCACCTATCCTGCCACATTACATAATTGTTATTGCACTGCATGTGCCTCGACACACTTAGCAAAAGATTGTTATACTTTTTACTTGAAATGTGCTTGTTTACTTGAAATGTGCTTGTTTACTTTACATGTGCTTATATGATTGGAATCCTTCATTGTTAAAAAATAAGTTATATCATAAGTGAGTATTATGGGTCTGCAACTTGTATATCAACCAGAGGAGCAATCCTGCTGAGAGATTTTGAAACCAGCTATACCTGTGGCCATTGGGAGAACTGCAGGGCACTGCAATGGCTGGTGACAAAAAGCCTATTTACCTATTGAAACCCATCTTAGAGGGGCAGGGTGTAAGTTTGTCGGAAATCTGCCACCTCTGGCCATCGCGATTAAATCCAGTTTGAAGTTCCAAACAACAACATCCTCCCTTATAATAATATAAACTCCCGAAATGGACTTGCAGTGTCGGACATTAACTGTTGTGTTTCTGCATGTGCAGAAAAAAAAATTGTCCCACTCCCCTAGAACACCCCTGACAGTAACAACATGTTTATATGCAAACCGAGTGACGGGTAGGACACTCCATTTCAGAAAGCGCATTTTCCAGACCAAAACAGTGTTCGTAAATGAAACGTTTCTTTCAAGGGATCTCAGTCCCTGATCATTACCAATTAAACATAGTCATTTCAACCATTGAGAAGCTTTTAAAAAGCTTCAATGTTACATACTAGACCTTTAAACCTTCGTATTCCATCTCCAGTCCGAAGAGGTCTTTAGGAGTATTATAAGTATTTATTATTTCGATAAGTTTTTTTTTACCGAATTGAAAGCAGATCACAAGCATACACGCACATCAAAGGCACGTGCGTCAATGAGTATGAAAACCTGACGCAGGTCAGTAAAACACTGAAACGCGCCTCTACTTTAGCAACGGACGGCATCTCCTGGATTCAATGCGCCAATTTCATAGGGAATCCATCGGGTGGTCAGTAGTTCACTTCATCCAGTTATTTATATTATTTCAATGATATCAACACATGGTTTACGTAAGTAGGGGCTACGGGGATATAACTACAGTACAAGAGAAAAAAAACAAGTCAAGAATTCCCCAGGTCCTTACGTTTCGGACATATCAAGATATTGAAAAAGCTATTCACACTGTTAGTTACAGGACTATATGCTGCTTCTGCATTTGATCTTCTGTATAAGTGTGTAACGTAGGGACAAGAGTATATTGCGCTTGTAGGTGGAGGTATACTGTGCATGATTTATCTCAGGTCAAAATATGACCTTTGGTATGTACTATTCACTGATTAGTTATTTGTGAGAAATATACTTCAGCTCTCCTCTTGCAATTAGTCAAAACACTTTTTTTTGCATTCCATTACAAACCTGCTTCTGCCTCCTCCTCCCCTGAGTCTGATTCTGATTTGCTCACATATTTTCTCTTCCGTCCTGACAAAGACAATGATTATTCATGACAATAATATTTGTTGTTATTACAGTATCAAATAACCATTATTGCTATTTTTAATTCACTTCCCAATCAAGGTTTAAACTCAGCTAAATGATAAACAGCAGTTATTTCCCATATGAGTGAGAAATATTCTCTTGTGTGTGTGGGGCAAAATGTGGGGGTGGGGGGCAGTAATATGCTTACAGTAGGCCTAGAAAGTTGGATATGGTCTCTGGCTAAACTGCTGTGGCATTTTCTGTAGCATTTCATGCCACCACATTTTGCTGCAAATCCTGCTGACTGGTGTCTCTTCATTATTGTGGTACCTAAAACTATAATGAACTGTTTTATTAGAACCAGGAAGAGTCCTGTAGGCCTACCTCTTGGGGTCTCGTCCTCTAAAGACTCTGAATCAATGCCTCCTTTCTTTTGCTGTCCTATGAGAACCGAAAAATCATTAATGAAATCATTTAATGAACAAAATCATTAGTAACATCATGCCAAGTTAGTAACATTTTACATTTACATTTATGGCATTTAGCAGACGCCTTTATCCAAAGCGACGTACAACAAATACATTTGTTTAAGTAAGTGAATTATCTTTCCATCAGTCATCATAAGATAAAGTAATCAATGCTCAGACCAGGGGCCATAGACAGTCACAATGCTAGAAGAAGGATTTTTTTTTCTTTTTTTATTAACAGGAGAGAAACTTGTATGGGGGGGTAGTGGGGGTACACTACTTTATACACACTACAGTTGCTGCTGCTGATAAAAGATGAGATAGGAGATGTGCAATTGTCTGTTACCTTTTTTATTCCTGTTCAAGTTCTCAAAAAAGGGACGAAGGTGGTCCTGGACTTTTGAGTCGTTCCTTGGGATCTTCCGCATCACTCTCTCCATCGCAAGAATAGACTTATCCATTCCCAGGTGGCATATAATCTTATTTGGCATGTCTTGTCTTGTGATGCTCTTCTCACCTTGTGGAATTTCATCCAAAAGGTTCACCATCTTCTTGTAATGTGCCTCACTCAACTCCTCGATCATGTGTGTCAGCGCGTCACACCACTTATTCTCTGTATCACTCATCTCTATAAACACAAGTAAAATACAACAAATTGAGTTCCGTAGGCCTAATGTATCTTTACCTTTCTGCTCTACAGGCCTCAATTTGAGAAATATACAGCTACAGTGTGGGAGGCTGCCAGTTCCAGTGAGTGTCTTGTTGGTCTGGCAGTCATGTACCTGTTGAAAAAAACATACCATATAAAGGGTGTTAACCCTCCTGTGGTGTTCGGGTCAAATCTGGCCGATTTACAACTTTAACTAGTCATAAATATCGTGTTTTTCAATTGATTGTCTCAAGATCTTATGATATCCTCTACACTTGGGATAAAAGGGGTGCAGGAAATCTTTTTTTTTCCAATTCAAGTCGGTCTATTTGACTATGTTACAGAAATTCACAGATGTTATAGAATAAAATAGAATAACTTGTTTTTATTGAACTGTGTTTACTAGCGGATTTTAATCTGTTTTACATGTTTTAAAACGTTATTTATGTATATGTGGTTGAAGGTTAGGCTCAGCAGGCAATTCTATGAAAGAAATCACCCAGTTTGGGAATCATTGCTTTACACTATCTCCTCTACATGACGATACTGCAAGCCCTATCTAGCGTCCTATCTACCATTGACAATAAATAATTCAACCGGCTGTCGATCAGATATTAGAATATAAATCAATAGGCACTATGATGGTAATAATATATAACGTTTACTCACCGTAACTCAAATGAAATTAGGCTATTCGTGGGTTTTGCGCGCCTAAATATTTAATTCTAGTGGGAGGGACTGACCAGATTTCGTTTTCGATTCATCATATCCGCCTAAACCTCAAATACATCATCTATTAAGACATGTTAGCCAGTTCCAGTGGCAGCTATACATGCCAAAAACACCCACTTGACTATGTTTCACAGATGGTCAGATCCCTTTTTCCACTTACAATCACTCTGGTACGTGATACTATTCATGGTATTTGTCCACAATATCTTTTTCCAGACCTGCAGGATTTTTTGGTACTTTTTAGCAAATTGTAACCATCCTTATTGAGGATAACTAATGATATGCACCTTGCAGTGAAGCCTCTGTAGTTTGGCTGGTGACGTATTCTGCGGATGGCATTCTCTGACACATTCACTGATTTTTTTTTCTTAATTATGGCGAGCATTCTTCGGTCATCCACTGTAGAAGTCTTCCTTGGCCTACCAGCCCATTTGCGATTGATGAGCTCACCAGTGTTTTATTATTACTTTTAAACTGTTGATTTTAGCAAGCCTGAGGTTTTGGCTATGTTTCTGATGTTTTAGCCTAATAATATCTTCCTTGACACCTCTTTCGTCCTCATGTTGACATGGACATGGCAGACTCCAAAGGCAAACACAAAGCCTAGAACCAATGCTAGGCATTGACAGCTATCTTATGCCTGCATAAATGATGTGACCAAACATACCTAACTTAACAGAAACACCTGTCAAGCCAATTGTCCCTTATTACTTTTGGTGCCCTGAAATAGTAATATGTACTAATGAACTAATATGTACAAAATAACCTATAAAAGCTGAGAATCTCTAGGTTAATGTCATAGTAATTGTTTGAATTCAAATCCAAAATTTTGGGGCATAGAGCCAAAAGAAGAAAAAATGCTTCACTGTCCCATTACTTAGACAGGGCACTGTAATAAGAGGTTAATACAGAACACTGACACTAGACAGGTTCCTATAATACACGTTCGCCTACGTCGACGAAAATGGAAAGAAATGCACAGAGAGGGCTATCATAATCATGTTGATTCAGAAATGCCACACAGTTCACGGTTAAAAATGTAGGCAATGGCATACACAAAGTGCTTTATCCGAAATGTAGAATTCACCTGTGTGTGTTTAGGGGCGGGGCAGATCGATGGTTTACCAACTCTGGAGAGTACGGGACGGACGGAGAGACAAAAAGATCTTGAATCCTAATGATTGGCCAATCTTCTTTTCTTTTCTTTTCTTTTTTTTATCGTGCATGGTGGCTGTTGCTGTGATTAAAACGATGTACTGTTAAGGCACCACATAAGTAATCATATCAACCATTAGAAGTAGTAGAATAGGATCAACAACTTTCGAAACTGCAAGGACTTCACAGAAGCGAACATGGAAAAGTGGAAGAGTCACGTGCGCGCAGGACTGTTTCAAAGAGACTGTACACAAAAAGATCCCTTCAGTGGTCTCTTCAACACTTGTATGCTGCAGTTGTTTTGCAATCGCCATATCTGTATCAGTCGTTCGTTTTCATTGTGAAATTTGTTTGCTGAAAATATGTCGAAATTTTCGATTTCAGTGTCGCAACTAGCGGAGCAGCTCGAATTACGCGAGACCTTTTGGGATGAAGCTCGTACAACCAGGTGGGAGAACACCTGACTATAACAATGCATACAATTCATATACAAAAGTAGTGCATTTCGCCATTATATGTAAATGTATTCTATGTCTTAGTTGTAAAGGAGATGGTGGACTGACAGTTGGACACACCAGAGAACTACACCTACAGCTCAGAGAGAGTGAACATATGAGAGAAAAGGTGATGGCCAAGTGCCTGCATGGTCTGAATTACTATCTGAAGTTGACTTTTGGTTTAAACCTAATCTTCATGTTATTTGTGAACTGATTGAACTCTCATCCATTGTCACCACTCACCTTCCTCTCCATCTCCCCACCTCTTCCTCATTATCATGTCTTCTTCATCTTAACCCTAACCCTATGATTCTGATCTACCCATCATCCTGAATTGTGCACTCCCCCTCTTACAAATCCAATCTTCTTCTCTTCTCTTCTTTTCTCTTCTTCCTCCTCAGCTCTCCCAGACAGTCTCAGACCTGACCAGTGTATTTTACCTGAAAGAGGCGGAACTGCAGTACTGCTACTCACAGTGAGTGATAAATTAAGCAATGAAAGTATATATGGAATAGGCCTACTGATGTTGTGGTAACTATCGTTTTCTGCAAAAAATCTGATGATTTTGGCATTGTGAATTGCCATCTTAGTTTTGAACTAGTCTGATACAGTGCCTTCAGTAAGTATTCACCCCCTGAACCTTTTCCACATTTTGTTGTGTTACAACCTGACTTTAAAGACTTGAGATTTAATAGATTTTTTTGGTCACTGATCTACACAAAATACCCCATGTCAAATTATTTTTTAGACATTTTTACAAACTAGTTAAAAATGAAAAGCTGAAATGTCAATAGGTATTCACCCCCTTTGCTATGACACTCCTAAAGTTAGCTCAAATACAAACAATTCTTCAACAAATTGAATTGAGTCCATCTGAGTACAAGGATAATAGTTAATGTGATTTCGGAATGAATATCTTTGTTGTTAGAGGGTCTCTGATTTGCATAGGAAGCAATTGCACACTGTGGATCTCAATTAAACCTATTTTAAAGTCTGGTTGTAACACAACATGTGGAAAAAGTCCAGGGGAGTGAATACTTGAATACTGAAGGCACTGTATAACTTTGCTATAGATAGCTAGACTTGGCCTATGATAAGTTGGTGTACTTGATATTCTCTTGTTGTTACTAGTTCAGTGCTCATGTATGATCTAGACAGGCAATGAGAATGCCCAGTGCAGAAATACTGAGAGATTGATTTAACTATAACTAGATTCATGTCGCCATCTCTCTTTTAGAATCACTCGCTATCGCAAAGAGGCAGTCTCTCTAGCAAAAGACCTTGGAGCTAAGCAGGCAAACCTATCAGACTGCGAGTTTACCCTGGAGAGCCAGTCGAAGGAGTTGGCGGCCCTACGATTGGAGCAGCGGGAGCTGAGGGAGGGGCTTGCAGAAGCCTGGCGAGAGAAAGAAGAGCTGCTGGAGCGATGGATGGAGGAGAAGAAGGAGGAGGCAGAGAGGGTGAACGGGCACAATGACGTACAGGAAAGGTGACCAAGGCCCTGTTTGACCCAGTTCAAATTCTTTGAAAATACACCCTTCCTTCCTTTCTTCCTTTATGTAATCACTGATCTGATACAATTGGATATGACATGTTTCCCCTATCCAGTCTAGCCTGGTCGCCGCAGATCTGTTGAGGCTATGAGCCAACTACTGTTTGGCGTGATGATGACAGTAACAGGAGTTGGCTAGTACAAAACAGATCTGGGGCGACAAGGCTATTTCCAGTTAGCATTAATGCATTCATTCAAGGGCATTAGGCTAAGGGATGGATATGGTGTTTATTTATGAACTTGCAGAGATGTACATTGATTGATTGATTGATTGATTGAGTTACAATCAGCGATTGATTGCTTTTTGACACCACCAGGTGGCATCGTTTGACCAGGCGACTGAACAGACATCTCAATCTCCATAGAGAAATACAACCAGGGGGACAGACTAACTCTGGGCGACAGAACCATCTACAGCCATGCAAAGTAACACTTCGAACCAGTCCAGAGGTGGGTTTCACTCCCTGAATGACCACATGATTAGGTACAATGAAACTCCAAAGTGAAACAAAAGAAATAGAATATTCTCTATTGCCTTTTGCAAGCAATGTGATTTAAAAGTGCAATGTTATTTCTCCCTTATCATTTAGAATCAAATCCTTAGCTGAAACTCTTATTATTATTATTATTGTTATTATTAATTATCTTCCTTATTGTCGCTTCTCTCCAAGGAGACAGTGCCTCAACAGCCACAGAGCTCCCAGCAATGACAGGCTCGCAACAGCTTTGTCTCAACTAAAGGTCCAAAGCAACCTGAGACCTCGGGCATGTTCAATGGGCACAATAATGTTTTGAAATAGCATTGTTTCTGTGCTTACTGAACACAACCAAGGGGTTTTAGAGGAGTAGAGTAGTCCTACACAGAATGAGCCCAGCCTCCCAATGCCTCCTGTACTGAAATGTATTCCTTTGGAAGAAACTAGAAAACCCTGCAGATCATCAGAATACTTTGGGTTGGACTTGTTGTAGCTATTAAATGAATGTGATTTAAATGTATACATTTAATGATATTGAAGATGATTAATGCCAAAGTGAAGAAACATATTTATTAAGAATTAACTCTCAGCCTGATGTTTATTTCAAATATTGTCATTTTGTATTACTCTTTAATATAGTTATTGTGCCTTGTAAGATCTAGATTGTTTTAGTTTAACAATTTTAAAATACCATGGGAAATAAAGTAACTAAAAGTCCTGTAGTGGCTACTGCTTCCTGTTTTTTAATGTGATTAGAAGTTTTATATGAAAGAACAGTCAGTTTTGCATTCACCCTCAGACATGTTACTGTAACATTAAATCCCATAGCTCCGATCCCATCTTGACAAAAACACACAGGCTCAACTGAAAATTCACTTTTATCTGGGCTTTTGAAATTGTAATCCACAGCAATACAAGGAAAACACAACAGAAAAATAGGGTTAGTTCATTTTGCCTTTAATACAAAAATTAAAATAAAAATCTTGAAATAAAAAACAGTAAATGGCAAACAATACATTTTTTCTTAAATGATTATGAGAATAATCATGGTCATAATGATGATACAGTAGTAGTAGTAATAAGAATATTCATAATTGTTTTCCATCATATGTCCCACTAAAAATCATCATATTTTCTGTAGACATTATGGCAATCATACAGCTCAGTGGTGGCACTTTCAAATATTCACAATTAGCAGAGCTGCTAACAGGTACCCCACAAATGCACAAAATATAATCACAGGTCATTATTCACAGCACCGCCAAAAAAAACATGCTCCATTGGTTCCTCTGTTCCCCTAGGTGACGGTCAGAGACCGAGAGTGAACGGAATCTCATGTACAGAGAAATTAATCTAATACCCATGCTCGAAGGAAAGTGTGCAAACGTCCTTGACTAACAGAGAGGAATGGGAAAATGTCCCAGTGCTGCACTGGCTAGCTGATGAAGAGTATCCATTGGCTATAGTGAGGATTCAGTAGGTAGAGGTCTATGTGGAGTGGTCTGTCTGTCTGTGTCCCCGCATTGAGAATAACCCTGATGTTGAACATGTAGGAAGGGTCCAGAAACAACCCCCATGTTCTCACCCTGAAACGTAAACATTTCACAGAATGGATGACAGGGTACAAATTCAGAGGACTGAAGAGAATGTAGGTGAAAGCCCATGGCACCAAGAGTTGCTTAAATAACATAACTAACCAAAGTGTGTGTGTCTGTCCGCCTGTGTGTTTTTCCTTCTTTCTCTCACCTCTGCAGGTACTATATACCTCAAGAAGATAGTGATCAATATTTGTACAAAGATTTACATTTAAATGACGGTTGGAGTAAAAAGAACAGAAAAATGTCCCTCTCCTCTGAATGGCACTGTTCCTCTTCAGCTTTGAAAACTTCGATTCAACTTCAACTTCCAATCATCTTTGTTATAACACATTTCATCAGTCAGTTCTCTCTCCACCTCAGTGTCCCCACTGACAGTCATTGTATTCCCTCAAAACAGTGAAACTGCCGTGCTAACCGATGCCCTTGGATCTATCAGCGTTGCCTCTGCACAGCCTTACAAGGACATTTACATGGCGTTGAGTTTAGGATGTGTTTGCTGCCCACCCACGTACATACAGCATCACCACGGCAGACAGACAGAATGCGCAAAAAGAGTACAGGTACGAGAAGACAAGTGGCGTAAGCAAGACAAAAGAAGACTGCATCAGGATCTCTTCAGTAGACCAGGAGGCCACTGCTTCTCTCCACATGCCTTCATCCCACCGCCTAGGAGAGTGTGTGTGTGTGTGTGTGTGTGTGTGTGTGTGTGTGTGGGTGTGTGTGTGTGTGGGGGTGTGTGTGTGTGTGTGGGTAAGAGTTTGTGAATGTGTGAGCTCTTAGCAGTCCTCATCTTTGTCATCCACCATTCCTTTGAGCCGCAGGCGGGCGAAGTCCTCGAACACAAAGTCATCGTCTTGGGAGAAACTACTGCTGTGTGACAAAACAAGGAAAGAGATGTGAGTGTTTACAGATCCCAGTATGTTTAATTGTTGTAAACAATGATGGTTACAATGGCAGGACGCAAGGATGAATTATATACTCACTTTGTTTCAAATTCTATCAGGTTGGTGTCGATGGGAGGGTCTGAATCTGGCACAGCTGTAGATAACACGCACGCACGCACACACACACACACACACACACACACACACATCAGCTCTTTGTTTCCATGGTAACGGCCACATGTCTCCATGGTAACACCATGATAACTTAGAAGCAGGCATAAAATCTGAGTCTGAGATAAGGGCCTTCAGATTTCACTGTCTACAGTATGTGTGGGACTGTTATTCAGTATGAGACTAAACTACTGACAGATCTTAGTTCTTAGGCTTCCTTGTCTTCTATTCAATTGTAGGTCTGTATTCAATTACAACGTGGCCCTTGGTCATTGAATATGAAGTAGACGAGGAGGAAAAGAAAGCCATTTTACAGGGTGACTTCAACAGTTCAAAGTGTCTTCCTCAGTTCTACTCATCACCACCTTCCCTTCACTTCTCTCAGTTCAATGGAGATGAAGGAATGGAGATGAGTAGAGGAAGCCCCTTCAGACCATCTAGATGTGCCTAGCTAGAGAACAGGAAGCTAGCCCTGATGGTGGGGGGTATGTACCTGACTGTGGGCGGGAGAGGGGCGGGTCCATGGGTTTGGGGTGCATTAAGACGAAGGGCAGCTCCACTGACACATCTCTGGAAACACAGACACAAAAACAGAAACAACATAAACTCGTTAGATATCAACAACACCACCACTGGTCAATCATTCACGATTTGGAGCATCGGTATGTTGATTGGCCAGTTGACAAGGTCACAAGACCAAATTAAACATTGTCGTGCCCTGTGGAACGCAAATCAGGACCCCCCCTACTGAACATGACCCAAAGTGATGCTTTTGATTAGTGAAGGAGTGTATGGTGCCTGTTAACTCTGATTATCAGATGCTGTCAATCACTGAACTCAGCCAATGGGATAGGTAGGTGATCAGTACTGCACACAGAAAGCCTTTGAACCCTGTGTCGGGCAGTTATTGTCATGCTGCTTCATTGCTGTTGATAACTTTGCATGCAACTAACAGCCCAATCCTCACACCTCCGAAAGCATTGCCTGTAGTTGGGACTGGATAGACAGAGGGCTGCGGTTATAAAGTAGCTTAGCGGCAGCGGAGTTGACACGCGCACACACACACACACACACACACACCCACACCAGGGTTATACAATTACCACACACAAGGCAGCTGGGATCCAAGATTACCACACACGGCAGTTAGGGTGTATACATTTCTCACACACACACACGTGGCGGCTGGGATGTCATATTACCTCTCCAACACGCCACTCAGCAGCCTGAGGCGACCCACGGAGGAGCAGACGCACGGATGGAGGGAGGGAGGGAGAGACGGACAGACAGACGAGTGGACAAACACAGGAGGAGAGAGAGAGACAAGCCACAGGAGAGGGGGGGATGAAATGAGGAGGAGAAAACTCAAAACCAAGACAACAGCAACCGAAAAGGGGATACAGCGAAGCATGGCGCGCCGGTGGGTGGGTGGGGCGGGGAAGAGAGACTAGTGAGGATTTGGGCCCACGTGAGACGCCATGACAGAGTTTATATACAAGTTGGAGTGCCAATGCATCATGGTATGAGTGTGTGTCTGTCTGTCTGTGTGAACTGCGCGGGTATGTGTACGTGTGTATGTCTGAGTGTGTCTTGACCCCTGACCCCTGAGGAACTCACCCTCCACGTGAGACGACCAGTTTGACCTTGACCCTGTAGGACACCAGGATCCCAAGGACCTCCTTGTTGGTCACATCCTTCACACTGTAACAAACACAGATAGTGGAGAGAGGGTGTTATTTCAGGAAGTGATGGGTTTCTAAAAATCTAAGAGAGAGTGTAACTCACTGACACAGAATCACATACAGAATGCTAGGTGTCCATTTGACATGGAATGTGACCTATTATGTGTGTGTGTGTGTGTAGACTTTGTGCTTAAATCATAAACTTGGTTTCAAATATGTACAAGAATGTATGAATAACCACCAATCTCTCTGGATGAATCATTAGGATGCATCATTGGTTTCGGGGCTGAATTCAATGGACCCCCCCCCCCCCCCATAGCAATGCTTACAGTTTAAAACACGCTTGTCTTCTTCTGAGATAGCCCTAAATCAGGACGAGCAGTCTCTTTTGCTCGTGGGGTATTTGCTTTAAAGCACCACTCTTAAAAACACACCACCTGTCCTGATTCAGAGCTAAATCTGAGAACTGGAATCATTTACATGTGAGGGGAGTCTAATGGCAGCGGGGGTAGGTTTTTACTGTACCCCAAAACCATTTTTGATTTGATTTGAAAATTGGAAAAGCAGCTGTGTGTGTAAATACATCAGTGTAGGCTCCATCAAATGCAGCACTTGGATTACTAGAGAAATTCTACACACTGCAACCCCATTACATAGGCACAAGTACAGTTACAAGTGGTGATGTCACAATGAACAATGACACCATACAGAGGTTGCCGTAGGGATATAAGTCATGGGTGTGTGAACATTCTGGGCTTCAGGTAGTTGGAGAAAGACTGAGCAACTGGTAAGTCTGTACTTAATTGTCCCATGGTTTCAGTGAAAAAGCCTTAAAAACCATTTAATTTCCTACTAATTTTGCAGTATTGTGCACAGAGGATACTAAACTGTCTTTGGTGTGAATTAACATTTCCTCACATGTATATATCTTTTATTTGTGACATGTCCCTATATTTGAGGGTTAGTGGATACACTGGCATAAAAAAAATGCATCTCTGATTAATACCTTTATTAATGATTCAAATATAAAATATTATATATTTATTTAATATAGAGATTTTTTTTCTTCAGTTCTACTTTGACAGCATCACATAAGTTTACATCCAAAATCTCTGTCAAGACAGAAGTCATTATGGAGGAGCTGAGTAGTGTGGGTCAGGAAGATTGGTGTTTTGGTGAGGAGGTGGGCCTGCTACAACAGCAGAAAACTAATCTAGAAAAAGTATGCAAATTGTTGAAGAGGAAAATACCTCTCAAGATCCGTCTCTATGTGAAAAGCTTGAGGAGAGATACAGAGAGAGGAAGAGAGAAGGGGTATAATAGGCTGGAGGAGGAGGAGGAGGAGGAGAGGAAGACAGAAGGAGAAAAGATGAGGGTGGAGGTGAAGAGAGTGTCACCGAATCAGTGGAGGACAGAGGAGGAGTGGGGCAAGAAGGAGAGATTCTTCTACACAATGGAGAGATTAGAATGGAGGAGTATAGAGGGATGGCAAGACCGGATCAGAGAGCAGAAAGATATTCTGAAGAAAGGTTTGTCAAGGGAGGTAGAGGAAAGAATGGAGGGAAAAAGAGGAGAGGAGGCAGAAAAAAAGACACGAAGGAGGAAACTCAGTCTGCATGATGGAGTGAGTAATGAAAAGGGAAGAGAGAGGGAGGAGAGGCAGCATAAGATGTACGTTGAGAATTTAACGCAACAAACGAAGGAGGCAAATGAAAGGAAAAAGAGAGAGCTGCAGGAAAGAGAGCAACGAGAGAGACAGAGCATAATGACTGAACTGAAGAGAGTGATGCAACAGCATAGACAGAGAAAGGATGAAAAGAGAGAAAGACGGGAGGAGAGAACAGGAGTGGGGGAAGTGACAAAGGAGATTGTGGTGGAGGAGATAAAGAGAAAAGCTAAGCAAGTGGAATACAGAGGGATAGAGAGAGAGGAAAGGAAGAAAGAGGAGGTGAACAGAAGAGTGGAGGACACAATTGGAACGAGAGGCCGAGAGGAGATTCAACGAGAAATGGAGAGACGAGTTGAAAGTCATGAAAAAAGGTCAGAGGAGAGAAACACAGAGGAAGAAAAATCTAAGAAGGAGAAGAGGAGGAAAAAGGAAAGAAAGAGAGAGGAGGAAGGTACAAAGAAAAAGTGGGAGAAGGGCATACAGCAAGAGGAAAGGCATATTGAGGAAGAAAAGAAGGAAAAACTGGAGGAGAGGAGTGCACAAGAACTGGAAGGGTTCAGACAGCAAGAGGAGAGAAAGAGGGAAGAGAGAATGACCAGAGAGATAGAAAGACAGCATACGGTGAAGAGAAGGACTAAGGAGGACAGAAGGAGGGAGAGTGAAGGGGTGGAAAGAGAGGATGAGCATGTGCGAACGAAAAAAGAGGAAATTAAGAAAAAGGAGACAGTTGGGGAGGAGGAGGATGAGGAGGGCTTGGAAGGTGATGAAGAATGGTCAAAAACAGACAGTAGTGAGGATGAGGATGAAGTTGAGGAGAAAACTAGTGACAGGTTGAGGAAAGACAAAACTGTGGAAGAATACAAAGACAGTGAAGAGCAAGACACAAACCACGTGGAATGGACAAACAGCGCCCAAACAGGTGACCAGAGAAAAGAGAAAGAGGGGGATGAGGAGAAGAAAGTAGATCTCCAGAATGAGGAAAAATGGGCAGATTATGTCTTTGTTTTCCGTCATCAGTATCCTCATAATCTTTCAGAGGGGAGAAGAGGATGTGAGGGAAAAAAAGAAAAGGGTGAAGAACTGGAGGGAGAGAAAGAAAACAGACGGTGAGTAGACACAAGTGCAAAGACGGGCTAATGGAAGTCTGTTTTGATTGACTCAGTTGACAATAAATTGATTGATTCATCTAGATTGGGCAGAACCTGAATCTCTGAGCATAACTGACACTGAGCAGAACCCCCTCTGTTTATGTTCCTTCCTCAGAAGTCTCTTCAAAGCTGGACAAAGTCTTTGCCAAAATAAATAGTGGATTAACAGTCAGGGGAACTCAAAGGTAAGGACTATTCAGACACACTGTAAAACCAGCTCAGAGCTGAAGACATTTCTGACAAGACTGAATTTCACAAATTCGGCTAACAGTAATACTCTTGTCTTTTTCAGAAAATTCTCTTTCCTGATGGTGCAACGACCAATCTACTTATTTTAAATGTATTTCATGTTATCCCTCTCATTCACTCCTATACATATTTATTATTTCTTTATGCATAAAAAATTAAAAAATAAATACAAAATGTTGCATCAAAAATATATGTGTGTTCAAGTTAATGCTCTGGGTTAGACTAAGACCGGTGTTGTTTTGTGTGATTGTATGCAAATGTTTGTGAGTGAGTATGTATGTATGTATGTATGTATGTATGTATGTATGTATGTATGTATGTATGTGTGTGTGCGTGTGTGTGTGTGTGGGTGGGTGTGTGGGTGGGTGGGTGTGGGTGTGGGTGTGGGTGTGGGTGTGACATTTCTCACATGGTGGAGGAGGCCAGGTTGGTGTCCTCGTGTTTGAGCTTGCCGTCCAGGGCTAGGCCTCTCTTCTCTCTGTTCTTGTCTAGCGTAGGGGTGAGTGTGTATACCTTACAGAACGTGGAGCTGGCTGACACCTGGTCACTGAGGAAACCATAGAGGAATACGCACACATATATAAATACACTTGGGCCATTATAACCAAACACACACACACACACACACACACACACGCGCGCACACCTAACTTTATTGAAAAGTGGGGGGGCATTTTATTTTATTTGAATGAAGCCTTTATTGCCCCTATAGGGAATTCGCTTTGCACAAGGAGCTTAAAACATCAAGAGACATCATTAAACATAACATAAAACATAAGCATCGTAAAAAAAGAGGTAGATATCACTTCTCTAGCTCCTGGGTTTTAAAGTGGGGGGGCAGTTGCCTCATTTGCCCTGTGGGCCAGGCGGCTACATTCACATACATTTATGGATAGAATAGAAAAGGTAATGGCCAAGTAGGGGGACTGGTGAGAGCAGGGAGATAGATAAATAAAGGGAATACAAAGGAATAATACTCACTCTGCCTCGACCTGAGCCACTGGACACTTGTACTGAGCTGTACTGAAGAGGCAGATATCAGCATACTGCCGCACTGGAGGGAGGGAAGGAGAGTTAGTACAGAACATTTGGGGGGGGGGGGGGGGGTGTAAGGAGAAAAAACAACAGATAGAAAGAGAGAGATGGGAAGGCCATGCACCTGATATTTTGACTCGTTTGACAGTCTTGGTGGAGTTGTTGGTAACGTGAACGTTCACACTGATGGGCTCTCCGTGGTAGTAGAGCTAGAGAGAGAGAGAGAGAGAGAGAGAGTCACTAATATAGAATACAGAACACTAGGTATACATTTGACATGGAATGTGACCTATTGTGTGTGTTTTTATATGTACGTGTCTTTATCACGTGTGTACCTCTTTATCCAGAGAGGCCTCCAGGTGTAAAGAACGGTCAGACATGAGGAAGCTGCGAGTCGTCTCCACCATGGGCTGAGGCCCCTTCTTCTCTGGAGCATACTGGACTTTACGGATCACCAGCCGCACAGAGTTCCTGAAACACACAATAATGCTGACTTGAAACTATCACACACACACACACACAACATCAGTCAAGTTAACAGACCCAAAAAGCCACGCATGCACGCACGCACGCACGCACGCACACACGCACACACGCACACACACTGCTCTACCGTTTGTGAATCTTCTCCTCTATCGATTTGGCACAGAAAGCTCTGATCTCAAAGTCTACCCCACATGCCTAGAGAGAGAAAAGAAGAAGGTTAGAAGGAAATAAATTATTAGGAGGTCTGTGTGTGTTTGTTTGTGTGTGTGTGTGTGTGTGTGGCCACCTTACCTTCCCTGTGTCTTCTGGTCCTGGCTGTAAGGTCACTGAGCAGGGCAAGTTCTGAGGAATCTGAAAAAGGAAGTGGTATACATTATGTCACTATATCAGAAACAGTACTGTGTGTGTGTGTGTGTGTGTGTGTGTGTGTGTGTGTGTGTGTGCAACTCACAGTGAAGTAGAAGGGGTGTGCCTGCTGGCCCAGTTTCTTCAGTAGTCTCTCCTGCAGGCGGCTGTTGGGTTTGCTTTCCTCTGCAATGGGGGGGAAGGCCTGGAAAGTGGAGATGTACAGATCCTTCCGGAAAGACAGGCCCAGCACGTCCAGGTCCTCTCGGCCGTAACGGAAGGCACAGGTCAGGGTCACAAACACTGGGACGAGCAGGGGGAGGAGGAGCAGAACAACACGTGTAAGAGTGAAGAGGACACCCACATGTAGGCCCACATACTGTTTACAATAAGAAAATTCCAAACACAGCAATGTTCCGCTGAGTGTGTAGTGGCAGGCATATCGGGTGTACCTACTTGGAATGTTCTATCAATTCACGCTTATAAGCTCATCTATCAAATATGTCACATTTCACAAGGTGCCCATTACGGCATGACAAGAAACAGTCAATCACTGGCAAATCTGAAACAGAAAGTCAACTTTGTTGTACCTTTCCTGTCTTTCAGATACTCTGGGTCAACCAGGATCACGCCATCTGTAGGGAAGAGAAAGGTCAGTTTCAGGGCGTTTGTTTGTTGGTGTGTGTGTGTGTGTGTGTGTGTGTGTGTACTGTACTTACCAACTGCGTCAACCTGGTCAAGGTGATCCACAAAGTCTCTCTTTCCCAGATATACTGTGACCTACAGACAGGAAAAGAAGGAAGGAGAGAAGGAGGGAAGAGAAGAAAGGAGAGAAGAGGTTATCTACATTACCGCTGCAAAACATGTGTGAATTACATAACCAATGCTTTATTAAAAGATCAAGCCAAGTAAGCATAAACAAGATCAATGATTCATTACCTTGCAATTGGGGCTTGACTTCTTGAAAACTCTGAGAAAGGATGGGAGGAAGTTAGGGGGGGGGATTGAGAGAGAGAGAGAGTCAACACCCAGATTCTCAGATACAGTAAATAAAGGCAGCTTCCTGCAACTTACTTAACCACAAACACAACAGGGGAAAAAAACTCTCATAATGTAGTAACGAGTCCCGCACGACACATCCCATACCTAGGTGTCCAAACTCACGTCATTTAGAGATTTACCCAGTCATCTTGACAGAGCTCAGGAGGGAAGTTGGACATTATGTTCTCACCACTGTGAGAATGTGGTGGAATGTGGTGCTGCACACATATATAAGTGTGTGTGTGTGTGTGTGTGTGTGTGTGTGTGTGTGTGTGTGTATACATGTCCAAATCTAGTAAGAATGCCAGGTTGATAAGGTTGTATAAACTAGACATGCTCAGATTATATCTGCTGGGCTTAGTGCCCTGTGGTCTCTTCATTTACAAGCCAATGCTACATTTCATACCTCCCCACCAGTATCAGCAAAACCCCTCAACAGTAGACAGCCAGCCAGGCCTCAGAAACCAGTTCAATCTGACCTAAAATCATCATGAAGACCTTGACCACAAACCCAAAAAACAGTACCCATTACCAATCCCCACCATTTAAACTACCCCTGCCTGCCCACATTATGTCAATACAGGCCATAGCCCTTCCCCTTGACATATAGGAAACAATGGACTGTGTGGTATGTCAGTTGAGAATCAGGCAGCACGCATTCCAACCCTATTCCATATCATTGTTTATTCAGTCGCTTGGAGCTGAAAGTGACACTGACACCCAATTTCAATGGAAGAATGGAACACCTTACATGCCACTCTTGATAACCTACTGGGAAAGTGCAGTGTATACTGATGCAGACGCTGGAGCAGCTGAGCTTATGGCCAATACGTGGTATGAATAACTGCATGCCTGGTAAACAGACTTGGGCCGCAAAGGCAATACAACATAGTACTGTACCCAATGCAGTAATCACGTGTATGCGACACATGATATCTTTGCTGAACAGACTGAATGTGTGCTTGGTTGTTTGTTTACATTTGCATGCATATTTGCTTGCCATTAAAAATGACACCTCTGTGGGCGATGATGCGTATATCGTACGTCAAATTTACGTCACAGAGGGGCCAAGTGCTCGCTCGACTGACGAGTCCTGTGACAATGTGGACACATCGCCCAAGCTAGCAGGCTACTAAGCCACAACTAATCAAAACAGCAAGTAGCTAGCTAAGCACGGTGATCATTGGTTTGTTGTTATACAAGCCAGCTGCAAAGCTAACCTTGTTATCATGCAAACTTGGCTAGCTGGCTGGATTCATGGTTGTGTGAGTTTTGATCACAGCTAGCTGTAGCCCCACCCTGCAGCTGTGTTGGCTAGCTAACATGCTGATGATGGTCACAATCAGTAGGACTAGCTATATATGCATGTGGAAATCATGTTCATTTAGAAACTGGTCTAAGGTTGCACATCTGGGTGAGATATCTTGTGTAGCTGGCTAGTAGATAACGTAGCGTAGCTTTTAGCTCGCCAGCTCGTATGAGGGTCAGTCTAATTGCTGGACAGGAACGATACGTTAGTCTGATGTACATCTCTATGCAATAAGGAGCTGGCCTTTCTGATATTTAGGGAAGTTACATTTACACACATTTATGACGTTATATTTACAACATGTTTGCCAGTGTCGTGGAGGGTAACTCAAGTAAACTCAGTTTACCCACCTTACATTTTTGTCAAAAGGGTTTACCCACCTATTTTGCTAGCTTAATGTTTTTTTGCATTAGGATTTACCCCATATATCTTAATACAATGTTCTATTAATCCTGTCGGTTTTGTAATTTAAGTACACGATTTACACACCTATTTGTACTACTACATCGCTGTTATTAGCTAGCTAATTTTACGTAGAACGTTTCCGCTCCAGTTATTAGCCAGACCCCTAACTTAGTGGTTTGGGTAGGTGGCCAGCGCTAGCTTTACCAGAAACGAACGTGTGATCGGAGGGCATTTTTAACTTACCTGGTGCCCGCCTTGTCCCCCATCTCCTTGGCAGGCTGTCGTTAGATAGGTAGCAACAGAGATGGCTGTGTGAGCTCAATTTTCATCAAAATGTATGGTCTGCCTTTTCCTTCACCTTTTCTCTGGCAAGCTAATTTGCGCTCTGGCGCTTCCGTGCTTTTCGCTTCCGCAAAAGCAGGAACTCACACCTATCCAATGGTGATACAAATCATTGGTATATGCTTCGCATATCCCTCTCTGGTACAGATGCGCTTTGGGGACAGTATTGTAGCATTGCGCAATATCTACGCACTATATCCAGCGCTAAGCAATAGTGTGTAGGCAGTAAAAGGAAAGGTCTGGTATATAAGGATTCGGAATATGATGGAAACCCTTATTTTCCTTTTATGTCGATGATGGGAAGAGGCTGTTTTATATTACGCGGCCAGGATATGTCATAACAGTTCATGAGATAATGATTTGAGAGACTGTAATCATGTTCTATTGTGATTGTTATGAAACTCAAAATCAGGTAACAGGTCTCTCTCTGTCTCCAGTGTGTTTCAGAACTGCAAACACTGAAGGGTTAGAATCAAGGAGTTGTTTAATTTGGGGTAGGACAATCGAAAGAAGGAAACTGGTGTGATAGTGACAGAGGCTTCAGATAGAGAATAGCCCAGGGCCTAATCCTCACATCCTTCCTATTTTCTCTGCTAGAACATTGACAAAAATAGTTTTTTTTTTGCATAGCTGCCGAGTGAATTCTCAGTGTGAGTGGACAAGGGGGCCAAATAAGCTTCAACACATTTAGCACTCTTCATAAACAACCCTAGGATTCATGTAATGTGACATGATATCAACCATGCTGGGGGTTTATAGATGAAATATTTATTTTCATGTCATTCCACAAATGTGGCCTATCCCATGAGATAATATCACACACAAATTAAAAAACAAAATACAATGTTTTGTATTCTGTGCCAGTCATCCATACACAGAGAATTCAATAATAGAATAAATATTTAGTAGAAAACTGCCTTGAGGGCTACACAATTCTTTCATTCAGACATAATAAGGTCAAAGTATCCAATCCATGGAGAAAGTGAGAGTCTGAGGGATCAATGGGGAAGATGATGGTGGGTCCACATGAGAGAACTTCTGCACCCATCTCACCACCAAACGATCCGGTCCAATGCAATCCTTCAGACAGAGCAATGGGAGAGGGAGAGAGAGAGAGAGAGAGTGTGTGTGTGTGTGTGTGTGTGTGTCTGCGTGTGTTAGATACGGATGGTGTATGAGTCTGAATGGGTCACATATCGGACCCAGCGTTGCGATGGTCCAGGCTGTATTGGGGACAGGCGAAGGAATCTGATTTGCAGTCCTGTGCAGGTGTACTTGGGCAGCTCAAAGCTCAGGCTGACTGGTCCTACTTCCAACAAAGAGGCGGAGCTTAGGCCAGGGACTTCCAACTGAGGGCACAGGTAGAGAAAGAGAGAGAGAGATACATTATTAATAATTTGCAATGCTCAGTCTATCATTAAGGCAAAATAACTCAATTCAGATTTGGAGAGCCAGTGTATATATTGCACAATACAGCGTACATTAATTGGTCCTCCGACTCAGCCTTTAAGCACTACTGATCTACAGTTTAACATTTTATGGCATTTAGCAGACGCCTTTATCCAAAGCGACGTACAACAAATACATTTGTTTAGGTAAGTGAATCATCTATCCAACAGTCATCATAAGACAAAGTAATCAATGCTCACACCAGGGGCCATTGGCAGTCGTAATGCCAGTAGGCTATTTTTTTTCTTTTCTTTTTTTCTTTTTTTAATATATATTTTATAAGCAGGAGAGAACTTGTACAGGGGGGTAACAGGGGAGAAGAGGTCTCGGGGTTAGTATAGGGGGGGTAGTGACGGTGAAGCGGTCTTTAGGAGGGACTATTAAGATGTAGCTTGAAGAGATGGGTTTTCAATCTACGGCGGTATTCTACATTGGTTTGCAAATTTACTAATTTTTTTGCAAATTTACCGAGCTCTAAAGCTTTCTCAATTTTCTTGTGAGTTGCGAACACTTTAGCCACATTACAACCTAGGATCAACTGGTGTTGACACACTAGTGGGCCCACTCCAGACCAGCCATGGAAGAACCACTGGTCTACAAGTGTGCTCTGTGACTGTCACCTTGAACAGGGCGGAGAGCTGGGCACCCCCAGGGAAGCGGGGGATCTCCCAGTGGATAGCCTTGTTTTTGGGCTGCAGCTCAGCACTCTGGTCCGGGCTGCTCAGCTCCTGGGAGAGACTGGAGAATAGGGAGGATGAGAAGGGGGTGGAAGAGAGTCGGAAATGCATCTTATTGTGTGATGGTTGGCATGGGCTTATACAGTGGTGAGAGAGGGAGCGTGTATGAGAAGAGAAGTCTCCTAACCTCAACGAGCCCTTGGGGACAGGTATTGTGACAGACACATTGATTGCAGCACTGTAAAACAGAGAAGATGACCGCTGTTACATTGTGACAGAGAAGCTCAATTAGACAGAGTGCTTGATAATGTTAGAATGAGACTTTAATGAGAATGAGAAGTTAATGTCTTTACTGTTTCTCTCCTTCTCTGGCTAAATCAGAAAAAGAGAGATACAGTAATCCCATCAACCTATTATATAAACATTATCAAGCACTCATTAAGCACAATATAATGTATGCTACATTCAAATGCTACATTCTGAATGTATAGAAAAATGTCCATTAGCATTTGCTGTCAGTGGAGAACGGACCTCTTTGGTGGCAGGTCACAGCGCAGTTTCAGGTACATCAACAACCTATGGGAAGAGAGCAGGTTTAGTTTAGAGATGTTCGGAGTTAATTTTCCCGACAACGGAAGTTGAAAAATAAACACTGACAGTAGAGGAAGAGGAACAGGAAGTGATCTCAGTGTGTTGTATAGACTCTGTACCTGCCACCATTGTCTCTCTCTACAGTGGGGAAGAGACGGAAGGGAGGAGCTGAGGGCAGGTCATCACACAACTGGTATTGCATCACTGTTTGCTGCAGAGAGGAGTGGAAAAAAATGGAGAGAATGTTTATGAGAGAATGCATTTGTGTCGGGAATGCGTGAAAGAGAGAATGTGTGTGTGTGTGTGTGTGTGTGTGTGTGTGTGTGAATTCCATGAGCACCTCTCCTTGGCTGGGACACACTTTCAGGATTCTGTAGGTGTCAAACTCATCTAGCCTGACTGCCTGGTGGAAACTGCATTCATCGACACGAACAGCAGCCCCATAGCCTGAGGGTAGGAGAGCAGAAGAGAAGGGCTTGAGAAGGGGAAAGACGTTAGACATATAGTGCCTCCCCTGTGCTCTTCTACACTCAGGATGAGGCTTCATGCTACAGGACATGGCAGTGACATATACACTATACTCTATGGTGTATCACATGCTTTCAATACAGTGTCAATGCCTCCCATTCACTGTAGCAGCAGTAATGTGAGAACAGTCAGTTCAGTGAGAGACACAGCCAGTAACAGGTAAAGGATTGGCGTGACCAGCGAAGGATGTTGTCATTCAAATGGACGGGTACCCGCACCCACCTCTCATCTGAGACTTTCCTATGCTGAACTCTTCATTTAGTCCAATACGCATCTCTGTCATGATGGGTCCGAGGCAGGGAAGAGATGAGGGGCAGAGTGGGAGGGAGAGAACAAAATAAAAGAACTTTCACTGATCATCATTGTATTCTGTCTTTTATTTCCTTTAGTCTCCATTTTCGATTGTAGAGTGAATTGGGAAGCTAGAATGTACAGTGCTTTAAAGCACGTTTTCCGGGATTCATTGCATCCGTCCAGGGCTCAACGCTGAAGTAGACAACTTGGAAACTCACCAGAGCAGCTCGGCATGTAACACTTCACTCTGATCTCGCCTTCGATGTCTGCCTTCATTAGTACTCCCTGGAGAAGAGGAATGGAGGAAAAGGCATGAGAGGACAGAAAAGGGATGACGGACTCAGAAATACGAATCAAATCCCTTCATTACGCTGGGATATAAACATGTTACCATGCTACTCACATTGGCACCAATGACTACAGACATCCTCTCGATCACATCTACAAATATCTCATTTTTCCCTCCCTAGAGACAGACAGAGAAAGGAGAGGAACAGAGAGAATGAGACAGGATTAAGGACACAGACACACACAAACCTTGTTCTTTGCTTTCTCTGTTATCAAAACTTCAAACTGTATTTATAACTGTATGACATATAACCCTATAAATGTATAATAATGATAAAGTAGGATTACCATACAGTGTTGAATTTAATTGATATGATCTCTGAGTCTATGACGTATTTTCCCATGATCCACAGGAGAAAGCTGAGGGTTATCCTATAATATCCAGCATTAGACACATACCTGTTCTCCACGGCTGGACATGATGGGCCGCGTAGCAGCCGCACTGGGGGCCACTTTACTCTGCTGGGTCTCTGCTCCAAACTGAACAACAGGACAAAAGCTAAATCATTAAAAGCCTCCTCCGCCCCAATATTTCCAAGAGTCAATGTGTAATTAGAGTCTTACCAGCCCCACGTTACTAAGGTCAAACAGGCTGAAGGGTTTGGAGCTGACCGCCTCAGTCTGGATGAAGTTCTTCAGGATGTCGGTGGAGGTGGTCTGGATGTAACCATAGTCCTGATGGAGACAGAGTGATAGAGAGGGGGATGAGGGTGGAGGATGAGAGTAGGAGAGGTCAAATGCTGTAGATGAGCAGGTAGGAAGACTCTTGTCCTGTTTTGAACACTTAGAACATGCATCCTTCCTCTCTCATGGTCATCATAGTGATTGTAATGTTTCAATTCTATTGCTTGAACCAATCCAACTCGTGTGTCTGAGTGATAACTTCTGGGACAGAATGAAGGATGGACAGACAGAAGTATGCTTATATGAAAAAGAGCCTTCAAAATGGCCTCTCGTTGGATGCAGGAGCAGAGAGGAGGGGATACTCACTACCACCTCGTCCAACAGCTCATAGATGAGAGCAAAGTTCATCCGGACTGATTTCTCTGTCAGGCTGCCACAGTAGTCCTTAATCAGGGCTGTTAATCTGTAACGCAGAGAGACACGCACACACACACACAGCATGCAAAGAAGCAACCATATCATGTAGTGAGAAACATTGATGTTGGAGCACTAGAGACAGAATGGGGGATATGCCACACAATTGCATAGACATAAAACTAAAAGTAGAAGTCACCTGTTGAGGAACTCGATAATGGTGAATGGGGAGGCATCAGCTTTCGTTGTGGCAACCCAGTAGAGGCCCCCCTGTCTGATGTGAACAAAGTGCAACTCCTTCTGACTCTACGAGACACAGAGAACAGGGAATTGCCTTACTGTGCGCAATAGTGACAATGCCAAGGCTTAGTTCAATACCATAGTCACACAATACAAGTTTGTAAAGACAGTAGAAAAGACACACACACACACACACACACACACACACACACACACACACACACACACACACACACACACACACACACACACACAAATTACCATGACGACAGGAGCCTGGTCTCCAGTCAGTGCAGTGACCATCTCATAGAAAGTATTGACAGCGTCACTTCCAGCCTCACCACGGACTGGCAATGCATGTTAAGGACCTTCACACAGTATCACACAATGGTTAAACCACTATATCAGTCATCCTTACCACTGACCCTTCGCTAGCAAACAGATGAGATAACTGGCTGACCTGACAAAGGCCTCAAGATCATGGCTGTGTGGAGCTTACAGTATACATAAGACACAGTGAGAGGGGGATACAGTCTTTGTAGATGAGGTGGTCCCCCTTGGAGGACAAGATGAACACTTGAGAAATCATCTTCCTCGAGAAAACCTGTATGGGAAAATCAGCAAACAATACAATGGATATTCTATTCTGTCATCATGCGTTCATAAACAGCATTCGTAAACAAGGATCCCGTCATTGTTGGCTTCACACTATCTCAGGGCTTCCTATGTCCTAGACATACGGTCACTGACCATGCAATCTATGTCTACCACAGGGATGTTAGCTAGATAGACGACTAACAGGTGTCTAGTATTCTATCATCACATTTGACTGTCAGCTAGCACGGGTGTCGCTTCACTTCAAGTCAATCATGAGTCAGGACTTGCTTTCCAGGACGCAGTGGAAACTGGAAATATATTGGCTTACTCACTTGACCAAGGAAAAGACTTCCTACATCGACACGTCAACCCCTCATATAACTTTGATGGGAAAAGAAATAAAACAAAACCATACAGCTAGCTACGTTTGTTTACAAACCACGTCTTCCTTGAATATTTAACAGGGAGATAGATTGACCGAAGTAGTTTTACAGCGCCATCTATTGACAATATGCTGGTATTATTTATTACTCGTGAGTTTCGGCATTCAATCATTGTCATTTCCCGTTGAATGTATGCATATTTTCTCCACAGCTAGAATTGTTTGGGGCACAATACAATAGTGATCAAAGCAATGTACAACGCTTTATTTACACCTTATATCAAGAATAATGAGATTAAATTAAATCTGGTTAGTAGATACGAGCCAGCAGGCGGCGATGTGGACATTTGTGTCGAGGACACGACACAAAACAGAACGAAGCGCAGGCGCGGGGAGAGGAGGGAACGTGAAAATGGCTTCTCCGAAAACTGTTCCCAAAGATGCACAGGTAGAAATAAACTGTCAAATATAAGATATGTACTATTTAATTCCTTAGTCTCGTTAATTTACATAGCTTATGAAGCATGCATTGCATTTTAATTGTGGAGGCTATATTCAACTAGATAGCTCTGATTTTGCAGTCAGGATTGTCTCGATGCTAAATGGCTAACGTCAGCTAGCTGGCTACTGATGCTTTTCTCGTGATCTCTTATTCTTTTCTTGGGAAGGTTATGATCCAAATCCTCAAGGATATGGGGATCACTGAATATGAGCCAAGAGTGATCAATCAAATGCTGGAATTCACCTACAGTAAGTGTACCCCCAACTCTGTACAGCGTTGCTGTGTGCAACCATCTTCCGTCTCCGTGCACTAACCTGTGTGTATGTGACTGTTGTTTGTTATTGTTTTAACTTATGTGTGCTATACAAATGTAATATAATATAGTATGCTTGTGTGCTCGCCCCTTGACAAGTCGTCATTGTAAATAAGAAATTGTTCTTAATGTACTTACCTGTATAAATAAAGGTGAAATAAAAATAAATAACTTATTTTGATTTGCAGGATATGTGACAACGATCATTGAGGATGCCAAAATCTATGCGACACATGCCAAGAAGTCCACTGTGGATGCTGATGACATAAGGCTCGCAATCCAGTGTAGAATGGACCAATCGTTCACATCCCCACCACCGCGAGATGTAGGTTTGGAAGACAGTGCCAAAACATTACATATTTTTTCTATTTATATGTTTAGCCATTTTCAAGCCTAATCCCTGTCATTGCTGTCCCTGTAGTTTCTACTGGAGGTAGCCAGGCAGAAGAACCAGACTCCTCTACCTTTGATCAAGCCCTACACAGGGCCACGCCTGCCCCCAGACCGTTACTGCCTGACCGCTCCTAACTACAAGCTCAAGTCCATTCAGAAAAAGGTAAGGAAACTGCAAAGACAGAGGTTTTTTTTTAAGATTGGTGAGAGGGAATGGCAGTATATTTAAAAGATGTCTATGATTGATTGATTGCTCTAGATAAAATAATGATTGTGACTGACCCGGCAGCACACTTTGGTAGGTTATTGACTGTAGATTGTTGACTCACTGCAATTAAACTTCTGGGATATGAAATAAATAGTTGTTCTAAACCGAATTAGAGGTTTTCAGTTCACTGACTGACTGTTGCTTTGCTGTGCAGGTGACATCATCAGCGGGGAGGATAACAGTGCCTCGCCTCAGTGTAGGAGCTGTGTCCAGCAGGCCCAGCACGCCTACTCTCTGTGAGTGACCCCATTTAATGCAGTCTGCAGGACGAGGGGTGTGTCTGGCTCACACAGTCCTTCCTGTTGGTACCCAATGCCAGTAGCAAATGTTGGTACATGAGTGCATGTGTTTGTTGTCTAGTGGACTGTCCTCTGTTCTTGTGTCCATTGCAAAATCCTAACACAGACTCATCTCCTGTATGTTTATAGGCACTCCCACAGTTCAGTCGATTACCAAAGTGGGGACGCCTGTGTCACTGGCAGGGCAGCGCTTCACCGTTCAAATCCCCACCTCACAGTCTGCAGTATCCAAGTCCTGTAAGAAACGTTGCATTTCAGCACAACACTCAGGGTCATGAAGCTTAAAATCTAGGCTTCATTAAATTATTAAATGTAAATGTAATTTGTGTCCATGCACTGCCTCAAATGACATGTTATGGTACTTAAAAGTAGACTATGTTGATTATTAGGCCCCAGATCTCCATCCCCCATGTTTACATTTCAGGATCTGGAATACCTAAGCGTGCATGAAACCATAAAAACACATGAACAGAAAGACCAAATTAATGTTGATCCTAAAAGCTCATGTTTTTGTTTTTTTGTCAGCCACACCTTCCACCCCAACGGTTCAAAATGTCCTCATCAACCCGTCGCTGATTGGCTCCAAGAACATCCTCATCACAACCAACATGGTGTCACAGAACTCAGCCAGCGAATCACTGAAGAGAAAGCATGAGGACGAGGACGACTATGACACATTATGACCTCATAAATAGAAAAATAAAAAGATATATTGGATGATAGATTAGTTGGCTGTAATCAATAGTGTGCTGTAAATATAGTAGAAGGATGTAGTTTTGAGATTAGCCAATTTGCCTACAATCCCCATCACATTGTGGAAAGAGTGTTGACTGTAGTGTCATGTCTGTTTGCCACTCATTTTTGTATATAAAAAAAGAGATTTGTGACACAAAGAGTCTGTTTTCTCTGAATGATTTCTATGACTGAAGACCTGCAAATGAAGTCTATGAAATATGTTGTGGGGAGCAGACATGTACCATAGGACATGTCACTCACCACGCTGCAGGGGTTTGCTTAAAGCTGCAAGCTGTAAATACTATTGAGATGGTATGCCACATACAGTAAATTGCCCTCACATATCCTTTGCTCTCAGATCTCAGATCATACACAAAGCCACTTTAGACTACTGGAATGCAAAGCTTCACATAGCAGGCTTGTATGGGAGAGAAGTTGGGATTTATTGCAGTCAGTGACCAACAGAGGGAGACATGTGTCTCACTAGCTCCTAGATTGTAATGTCCTTTGTAGTATCATGAATATGATGTCACATATCAAAGTTCTGCGAGCTATTGTCCTCAGAAAGAAATTGTCTCGAGATATGGCCTGAGATCTGACTGAGATGATTTTTTCTTATGTACAGAAAAACATAGTTTATACTTTGTAAATTACTTTCTTGTATTCCTGTAAAGTATGATGAGGTTTTTGTGAAATATATTTTAAATAAAGATTGATTGACTATTTATTAATTGTGTTTATCACATTTGATCATAATACTACTTACTTGCACCACCAACTTCACCCCCCCCCCCCCCAACACACACACACACACACACACACACACAATACACAGATGATGAACATAAGTAAATTGTATTGATGATACTTGCAATATAATCTGTCAATCTATATGTGCAGGGCAAGTCCCATGACTACATGTCCCTTGTACTCTTGCGTGTCAACAGTACGCGTTACATAATTCGCTAGGTTGATTTTCTAATTGGCGCAGAAGCTGTCAATTTAGGCAGAGAGGGATAGGTCCAAACCATACCGTCCAATAGGAATCCTACTCTCTGTCAAACACAGGCAGTCGCCATGTTTTGTCCCCGGGGGCTTGGAGATTTCTTGGAGCGGAGTCTGAATGCCACCGGGAGTGCGTAAACAACGTTCTGGGCTTCAAACTCCGCACTGGGTTTATCCTAAAGAACTGAACTAATCGCTATGAGCCGTCCGTCCTCAGCGGGCGGTGGGGGCGGAGGACTCGGAGCCGGGAAAGCAGGGGGAGGAAAACACGGAGGTTCGGGAGGAGCTGCTGCTGCCGCCGCCGCCGCCGCTGCAGCAGCAGCAGCAGCAGCAGCAGCAGCCGCCGCCGGGGTAGGAGCTGTGGCCGGGTCTGGCTCGGTTCTACCTGCCGCTGCTGTTGCCTTACCTTCAGTGGCGCTACCAGGGCAATCTGCAGAACTTACAGCATTGTTCGAGTGTCCAGTTTGTTTTGACTACGTCCTGCCACCCATTCTGCAATGCCAGGCCGGGCACCTAGTTTGCAACCAATGTCGCCAAAAGCTCAGTTGTTGTCCGACTTGTCGCGGCCCTCTCACCCCGAGCATCAGGAACTTGGCTATGGAAAAAGTTGCCTCGACTCTACCTTTTCCTTGTAAGGTAAGATGACTTGTACAGGGCATCTCTGCTATCTGGTAACCAAAAGCAAAAGTACACACTTGGTGTAATCCTCGCTGTTTTTTTGCCAACTCCAAAGCGCAGTCTGACAGCTAGCTCGCGCACTTTGACAGGTGGGTGTGTGTCGAGTCCCTCGTGCGCTCCAGTTCCAGACATGTTTGTTGTAGTGTGACAGTGTAGTGTGACAACGTGCGATCCAGCCTGCCTTACCATTCCCTTCTACGTGTGTTAGGGTTAACGTGTGTTAGGGTTACGTTCCTTACTTAGTTAGTCGTAATACTTTTCTGTCTGTATTTATTTTGGTTTTATGTGTCAACTTTATCTGAAGAGAACATGGTTTAGGAGTTGCTTGGGTTAGAAGTACCTGGTAGGCCTGCTTCAGGAGTCTATAGAAATGACAGTCAAGTATGGAGTTTGCAGTGTTGTCATGGGTGATAATGTAACTTGTCTGTGGTGAGGAGTGATGATCTGGTCTCTTTTATGGTATGAATATCAAAATACTTGAATTGTATGGATGGAAAGGCCAAGGAGAGGGTGCTTAAGACGTTATATGTCTGTGGCAGCCAGATATTATCAATGGTGGCAGCAAGTGAATCATCAGCACTCTAGCCTAATCCTATCTTGTGACAGATCAGAGTTTCACAACTTGCAACAATGAATGGCCCATTATGACCAGCTTCACACCTATTTATTGGACTTACTCAGGTGCTGACGTCATCACTCCCTTGTTGATATATAGGCCCTTTCTCAATTGTTAGAAACTTGATTCCTCACCTCCACTCGCATTCCTGCTCAAAATTCATTGAAGGAGTATATAGGTTACTCCCCTTAGATATTCTGCTCAAATGCCTTTTGAGAAGAAATAAGTGGAGGACGGAGGAGAGGACGAGTCGAATTTAGTTTTTTAACAATTGAGAAAGGGCCATAGGCCTGCCAGGGTGCTGAGGGTTAGGTAGCAGGTCAGAGGTCACTGAATGGGAAGATACCCATGACATCATCTGTGTCATATACTGCAAAGCAAACATTGTGGGTCAGTCACTCTTTGCCTGGCATTACATTTACATTTGAGTAATTTAGCTGACGCTTTTATCCAGAGCGACTTACATTAGTTACATAGTTACATTAAAGTAAGAATCAATTATACATCACATTCATCGGAAGTTTGACTTTCCATGAGAATAAATGCCACAAGCAGTCACAGTGCTAGAGAGGGTGATGGAAACAATCGTTAGTTAGTATAATTATTATTTTTAACCTCTACTGGCATAATTGTTTCTGACTCCTGACCTCTCTCTCTCTCTCTGATATGCACACACACACTCCCATGCACACACACACACACACACACACACACACACACACACACACACACACACACACCACATAGTACACAATGATTATACATTTTAAATTGAGTCGATAACAAACAAAAAGTGATGGGGTCTGAATACTTTCCGAAGGCACTGTACATAATTAATGTATGGATTCACTCATTCATGCTTGCTCAGACACACTCAAGCCCATCTCCTTCTAGTAGCATCACAGACAGACAGGCAGATGGGCAGACAGACAGGCAGTGCAGTAGCAGCTCCCGCTCTGTAATGGTCTGATTGCATTACAGCGGCATTAAAGTTGTATCCATGCTATGTGGTGTTACGATCCTGGGAAAGCTGATCTCTGCTCCCTCTGCTAGAGTAGCCTCTCCTCCGCTGTCAGAGGATGTCAGGGTCAGAGAGAGACAGATGGAGGGAGAGAGAGAGACGGGGGGGGGGGGGGGTAAAGCACTGGATACAGGGGACTGGATACAAGGCTAGTTTAAGTTGCAGTGTGTGTGTTACCTCAATGTTTTCAGGTGGGCTGATAAGACTTCTGAAGCTGAACCCAGGACTGCCAAGAGTCTGAGTGAGACCAACATTCAGGAATATCAGAGAGTCACTCTCCTCAGTAGGAGATGACAGTTTCACATGTTTGATCTGAGAGCAATGGCAATTATAATGGCTTTTTTTGACAGGCTGCTGTGTCCATTGCTGCAGCAGGACATTGCTCAATTTCACTACACTTAAAGGTGTGATATTGGATTTTCCTGCAGGCATATTTCCTCTGGTGCAGATAGGCCGAAGCCAGGGGTGTCAAACTCGTTTTGGTCGCGGGCCGCATTGGACCGAATGAAACCTCATGCGGGCTGGAAAAAAATAAATGACTGAATGTATGTCCACTGCTGTGCACACCGGTGCATCATATTATTAGAATACTCGATATTGCAGTAGCCTACACTCAATGCCTTATTTCCACAGAGCTCAATATTATAGTGTTACAGTAGCCTTGTCAAACTGACACAAATGCTTCGTTTTCAAGATGGGTTTATCTGTGAGCCTACAATGAAAAAGTGTGTGTGTGTGTGTGTGTGTTTGTATGTGTATATATATATCACACACACACACTCACTGAGCACTTTATTAGGAACACTATACTAATACTGGGTAGGGCCTCCCTTTGCTCTCAAAACAGCCTCAATTTTTCATGGCATTGATTCCACAAGATGTTGGAAACATTCCTTTGAGATTCTGGTCCATGATGACAGGATTGCATCAGGCAATTCCTGCAGATTTTTCAGGTGCACTTTCAAGCTGTGAATCTCCCGTTCTACCACATCGCAAAGGTGTTCTATTGGATTCAGATGCGGTGACCGGGAAGGCCACTGAAGAACACTGAACTCAGTGTCGTGCATGAAACCAGTTTGAGACGACTTTTGCTTTGTGACATGGTGCATTATCATGCTGGAAGTAGCCATTAGAACATGGGTAAATTGTGCACATGGGTAAATTGTGCAAAGGGATGCACATGGTCAGCAACAATACTCAAATAGGCTGTGGCATTCAAGCGATGATTGATTGGTATTAACGGGCCCAAAGTGTGCCAAGAAAACATTCCCCACACCATTACACCACCTCCACCATGAGAAGGTGTACAGGTGTTCCTAATATATATACACACACACACACATTTCATTGTAGTATGTTACATGTACCTTTCCTGAGTACAATACATAGCTGTAAGTAGGAGTCAAACTTTTCTGTCCTCAGACTTAGTGCCGGGCTCTGTAGCTCTGTCAGTGTGGGCCTGTGGCGAGCCTGTGTGTGTAATAAGATTAGACATGAACATGCTTCGCCCCAAGCCTGGACAGCTTATTTAGGGTACCGTTCTTATTCCGGACTTACTAGCTACAGTAGTTCCTCTGCAGTCTGCTGTTCACATGTTACAGTCAGTCCAAGTCTGCTGGTGTGGCGTGTTGCTGGATGGGGGAGCTAATAGAGGATGCTGACACACACACACACACACATACACACACAAACAGACACACACACACACAAACCCTCTTTCTGCACCCTCTAATCACACCCCCTTATCTGAGTGCTTCAAAGTGTCAGAGCCAGCTTGTAGCAGACAGGAAAGGGAACCACCCCCTATTACACACACACACACACACACACACACACACTCACTCGCTCGCTCACATGCTCACACGCTCACACATACAATGTATGGGGCCTGATTAACGAAGCGTTTGCCCTGATGCACCTGTTATGTTCAACCACTCATCTTTATACTCACATACGCCCTCGCACACACACCATAATCAGGCTATGCATCATATTCACTCTCTCTCTCTCTCACACACACACACACACACACACACACACACACACACACACACACACAAAGAATAAACCCTCACACACATATGCCCTCACAGACACGCACTCACCTTGTGCAAAGCTTTCACTGCTGCCTCTTTCTCGTCATTAATAATCTGGAGATTTAATGAGAAATCAACAACATTTCACGCTTCAGCAGACTCTAGAAGCAGATCAAAGTCCCCCCCCCCCCCAATTGCAGGGTGACACACTTGCCCTTGCTGCTTTTGTGGAATCAGGCCATGTCAAAACACACACACACACACACACACACACACACACACACACACACACACCACATATATACTAACAGTTGAGGATATATACTCAATACTCAATATTTCCTGTATCGAAGAAAACAAGTCCTTTTTGAGAATTCTGGTTAATTCATTTTTCGGGAAATGACTTAACGACTTAACAAATGAATAAACCCACTCATGCCTAATTCCACTTAAGAGCTTTGGTATTTCTACTTGAAAAGCCTGATTTTATGCTGTCCCATGCTGGAGTTTAGGGTGAGAAATTGCAAGGCCCAACGAGGCTTAATGAGGTTTGCTTATCCCTATTCCTATTCAGGAAGATGGTAGAGAAATGTATTTCTGACTTAATTTCCCAAATAAATAGACTCTCAGCTTTCATTTGACACCCAATTTGATATGCTCTGATGAATTTCAAATGTTCTTTCCTTGGGTCTTTTTACACAGAACGGGCCCTAGCCATAGGCCTTCTACAGATGAGGAGCATCTCTCTGGCCTAGAGGCTCCTCCCTCATTTGCCTCCAGAGCTGTCGTGGTGCTTCACGTCCCCCGAGCTTCCTGCCATGCTAACAGTGATGATGGACTCACTGATCCTCAGCTCCATTCCGCATCTTTGACCCGTGCTATTTTTAGACCCAGGCAATGTGACATCTGCTTTGCATACCCTACCTCAGAACCGGGCCCTCTACTGGGAGAGAGCAGCTAGTGTGTGTGTGCGCGTGCGCGCGCGGTGTCACTGCGCAGGGAGCGTATGGTTCAGTGGAGACAGGTGTGTGTGTGTTGATGAGGTTGGTAGCGGAGTGTCAGAGCTTCATTAATGTATGAATGAAATATGACAAACCACGCTCAGTTGTAGGGTGGATGGATTTGCGTTGGATTCTCACCTCACCTGTATTTTGTGTGTGTGAGTGTGAGTGTGAGTGTGATGCATTTGTTTTGTGTTGTTGGGTCTGTGTTGTTGTTTTTGTAAGTCAAGCAGCTGCTCTGCAGTAATATTCGCTCCACTCACCCCTTGTGGAGGAAAACAGAACTGCAGCGACTGACTGGCAGCGCAGGGAATAATGCTTTCTATTTTTAGACCACCAATTTAAAATGATAGTCCCTATTTCGAAATGAAGTAATATTGCCAATAAGATGTAAGCTTGTAATAACTCAGTCTCGCTATATTGACTCTCTCAGGGAGCAGAAGCTAGTTATTATAGCTGTGTAATATCATGAAGTCTCTAATGGGCAGTTGATTAAATCCTGTTTAGCTGTCTGTATTTCACTACTGCCATCTTGTTAAGTGTATGATTTAATGAAACAGAACCGTGACCAGACACTAGAGATCTCTCTCTCTCTCTCTCTTTCTCTCTCTCTCTCTCTTTCTCTTTCTCTTTCTCTTTCTCTCTCTTCATATCTCTCCATCGCTCTCTCTCCTCAACATTCTTTCCCTGCCTCTCTTCTCTCTGCCATCATCTACATTTCACAGTCAGTCAACTTGAAAACCTAATCTCATCCAGAAACACATTCTGTGTGTGCGCGTGCGTGTGTGTGCTTGTACGCTCGCACATGCCGTGTGTGTGTGTGTGTGTGTGTGTGTGTGTGTGTGTGTGTGTGTGTGTGTGTGTGTGTGTGTGTGTGTGTGTGTGTGTGTGTGTGTGTGTGTGTATTGTGATTGACAGGTATGTGCTTCTCTCTTGATGAGGTCTTGGGGGTATAACAGAGTGGAGAGCCTGTAGGCTCAGCTAGACATGAATATGTTTGGATGTAGGCTCAGCTATACGATAACATCACTGCCTCCAAGCCTGGACTCATGTATAAGGATTACCCTGGTAGTGTAACATGCTTCAGCCTTCCAGAAATACATAGAACTGTCTTTGTGTTAGTCTGAAAATGCCAATCTAATAACCCATTCTCCTCATGTCTCCCGGAGGGTGTGCGTGTGCGTGCGCGTGTGTCTCTGTGTGGGTGTATGCGTGTGCTCAATGTGATGAGTCCTTTTGAATGTGATTTTTGTTTT
>NC_139656.1:2504285-2666785 GCF_951799395.1 Argentina silus | reverse complement strand
TTGATATTCTCTAGTGGAGATACTGCCTCTGTCTCGGTTTGTGGATGATGGAGCGTTAGTGTGTATGAGTCACAATCAGAAGTGAAGTACTTGCGCTGTGTTTGGAAGCGAAGTCATTATGTGTGTTTGTAAGTAAAGTCATTGCACTGTGTTTGGAAGTGAAGTCATTGCTCTGTAGCTGAGACAACGCTGGTACTGAATGTTCTCTCTGAGTAGTGAACAGTGAGGTCGTCAGCTGTGCAGAGCAGACACAGTGTTTGTGTGTGTGAGAGAGGGCTGAATTCCAACACAGTAGCTAGCTCCTCATGGCTTTGTTTTGGCCAGTGGAAGAAAAACAGCTGCCTCTCAATGTGTTTTCTGTCAGAGGCACAATGTGTGTTTGAGCTTAGCAGGATTAGTTCTGGAGGTAGGGGCCTAGTGTGTGATAGGATTCTCAGGACTCACTCACACACACACACACACACACACACACACACACACACACCGTTCATACACATTCTCACACACAGACTTACAGACAGACACACCATTCACACCGCGAAACAGATGTTTGGGACTCAACTCTCCCTTCTTTTCAGGCTTCAGTAGAACAGTGTTCCCAGTGTATCTGCTGAGACATCAGCCTGGGTGTTACAGTACATCTATTTTAGACTCGCATTGCTTGTGTGTGTTCAGCGGACCAGCTGTCGCACCCCTCTCTCTTACCTGCTTTGTTGTTGAGGGTCGTTCTATAACTACGGTATTTGGTGCGCAAAGGACTCTAGGCTTACACTATACACTAGTGAATCCAGCTGGACTTTAGGAGACAGGCATTGAGATTGCGATTGGATCCGATTGTAAAGCAAGACCGTAGGCATTGATAGGTCTCGTAGGGCGTATAGTAAAGGCTCACTGGTGCGTGAAATTGGTTGAGAGAAGTGTGTGTGTGTGTGTGTGTGTGTGTTCGACAGTCAGCGTGTGTGTGTGTGTGTGTGTGTGTGGCAGTTTCTTACACTCACCATGCTGTGCCCGGCCTCCTGTCTGCCTCTCCTGCGGGAGTTTGCTCAGTGGCGCTGCCTACTGGGCTGGCACCGCCATCGCGGAGTCAGCGCCGGGGTCGCGACTGGGGCCAGTACAGAGGTCAGGGTCGGGGTGGGGGGTGTGACTCGGCCAGTCTGCCGCACCAAACCACTGCCTGGGGGCAAGGTGAGTAATCGTGTATACCTTTAACACTGTTACATTTCTCATCGTTGACTTGCAGGTGTTTTTGTCCCCTCAGAGTTTCCATATGCGTTTTCAGAGTTTCCATAAGTGTTTTTGTTTTAACATGTATCATTGGGGACCCTGTCACCATAGATGTTGATTTTTCTTTTTTTGGAGGGAGTGTTTTTTGGGGATTTTTTACCAGAAAGATTTAGGCTCATCTTTTTTGTCTTGCTTTTCTGCCTGCATGTTGAATATTCAGTGTTGGCTCATGAAGGGCAGTCATGTTCTAAGAATAGCATTCTCCTCTCGTGGTTGGAGGGATAGAATGAGAGAAAAGAAGACAAAAACAAGGAACGAGAGAGAGGGAATGGGATGTGACTGGCTTTCTATCTGAGATATCTGATTCCTCTCTGTAACCCAATTACAGTCTCTCTCTCTCTCTCTCACAGCTCAGCAATTTCATCCCAAACTTTTAGCCAGATTGCTATTGATCCCAGTGTGTGACTGGGCAGTAGAGTGGAGGGTTCCGACCAGGGGGTAGTTGTGGTGGTGGTGGGGGGTAGGGTGCAGGCCAGGGGGTAATTGTGGTAGTGGGGGGTAGGCTGCAGGCCAGGGGGTAGTTGTGGTAGTGGGGGGCAGTATGGAGTAGATTGGTTGTGGAGGTGGGGGGGCAGTATGGAGTAGATTGGGTGGGGGGGTAGGGGGCAGTATGGAGTAGATTGGGTGGGAGGTGGGGGGGCAGTGTGGAGTAGATTGGGTGGGAGGTGGGGGGCAGTATGGAGTAGATTGGATGGGGGGGTAGGGGGTAGGGGGCAGTATGGCGTAGATTGGGTGGGAGGTGGGGGGCAGTATGGAGTAGATTGGGTGGGAGGTGGGGGGCAGTATGGAGTAGATTGGATGGGGGGGGGGGTGATGCTTAGTTGCTATGGTGCCGCCTCCGAATTGTTTGCTTCTCTCGCAATCACAATGATTACCATGGCAATTATGTTTACAGTTCCATGTCTGCCATTGTTTGGTGTCGTAGCCAAATTGCCATGGTCTGAGGGACCGTGTCCGTTTGACTCATTTTCTATGGTGGTGGTGGTGGTGGTGGTGGTGGTGGTGGTGGTGGTGGTGGTGGCGGGCAGTATGGAGAGGAGGTTGCAGGGGCCTCTGGGACTCTCTCCTGACAAGGGGGGAACCTGAGCCCTGATGTCTGGCAGCTGGATGACTCCAGGACACACGAGCCTCTGGCCACTCTGTTAATCCAGCTCCGACTATGACATCACGCTACCCAGAGTGCCAGGAAGGCAGGCTTTTACAGGAAGCATGACCACACCTGCTGTCTTTCTCGCTCCCCCCCCCCTTCTTTTTCTCATCTGTTCCCAATTGATTTGTTTTTTCCTGTACGTCTTCTGTTTCTCTCCATGTTTCCCTCTCCCTTTCTCTTGCTCTCTGACCTTTTGTGCTTTCTCTCCCTTCTTTTTATTTCTTTATTTTTCTTCCTGTTTTGCTTTCTCTCTTTGTCTCCCGGGACACCCCTCCTATCCATGGAGAGAGAGCCACGGCAGAGAGCAGGAGGGTGTAGGTTGGCAGGTTGCAGGGCACTGAATGTGGAGGCGGTAAAGTCCCCTCAGTCAGCACCGTCACTCCTCAGGGCCCTGTCTCTGGGGACCTGCTTACACACACACACACACACACACACACACACACAACAAAACAAATCCTCTCCACTTCAAATCCACTTCAAGCCAAGTTTCTAGGAAGGAAACCTTTCTATCATGCATGTTTTTAAGCGACTAAAGTGGTGCAAGCAAGCACGGTCAAAGGCTGCAATCCGCAGACCTTCTACTTAACAGACTAACCTGTAAGGTTTTTCATCACGTTAGTCTGAGAGCAACCCATTAACCTGGCCTCGTCTCTCAGCCCTGTCCTGTCAGCCCAGCCACTTAGGAGGACTGATGACTCTGCAGAGTCACGGCTCTGCAGCAACACAGAACAAAGGCCTGATGGGCCAAAGTCCTGGATGACGCTGACTCTCTCTTATATGCCATTTACCTGAGGAGAGCTTCCGACCAAAACGCCTCAGCTCAGTCGATACCCGCCCATCAGACACACCAGACAGCCTCTTTAGGCGCTCCTAAGTCCTCTGGCCCAGTGGAGAGCAAGTTGGCCAGGCTAAAGGGTGTCTGCCAAGCGGATGAATTATTCAGTGTAGAGAACTACTTTTAACTGTTAGAACAGGCCTGCATGTTCTCCCCCTGCTCAGCACAGACTTATTGGTTGGTGGTCCTGTCTCTCTCAGGGCAAGGGGAGAAGCTTTCTCAGCTGGTAGAGGGTGGTGGTTATTATTATGGGCTAGATGATTTCACTGGATGGTGTCTATATAGCACCCCAGACTCAAGGTGGTCACATGTCTTACCAATGTTCTCTAATTTGGCCCATTCACATATTTAAACATTTTAATGTTGTCAAGAGTCAAGGTTGGCTTGGCTCGTTTATGGACATCAGTTTGCTGAGGAGACACACTACAACATGAACAATAGACCACACTCATGACGATGACATACATTTAGAATTTCACTAGCAATCTATGTGAGCCTCCAGGCATTTTAGAACATCTGTTTTTGTTTTTGTATCTATGTAAAATTCCAGTCCAGGAACTCACCAGGCCTCCAGTAAAGGCTCCCCTCACTCCCCAAGTGGGCTGTGGAGATGATTTGCAACTTAAATGCGGATGTTGTTCAATAATTGAGCAGCCAGTGGCTGGGCTGGTCTTTGTTGCTTCTCCACAGGCCTGTCTTCTGCTGCCAGGGCCTTGGCCTCCGTCTGCACTAGAAAGAGAATGCTTTAGTTATTATTTCACCAGGCCTCCAGAGCCCGGCACCAGGGTAGATTAGAAGGTTTAATTAAAATAAGAGGGAGAGAGTGCAGAGGAAGAAAACACTGTATTTGCTGCCACTGGCGAATTCGGGAGCTTTTGTGAGTATCGAGGGATTAGCCAACAAACCGGTTGGTTTTTCACTCTCGGTTTAGAGAGCTAAATTGATTTTTTAATTGTGTGGGTGAGCTGAGCAGAGGTGTGGGGGTGCGTATGGTGCGCTTGTTTGCGTTGTGTGTGTGTGTGTGTGTGTGTGTGTGTGTGTGTGTGTGTGCGCGCGCGCCTGTGCCATTGACATAGTGTACAGAACTCAGGTTGACATGCGTTGGGCCATAGCTATTGTTCCCTGGGGGCTCCTTCACTGGATGAAACCCCTGAGACTCTGCAGTACACCACAGAGGATGTGCTATTAGTCTGACACACAGACACAGACATACACAGTCAGGAGGAGTGGATGGGGGTGGGACGTTGTACAATCACTGTTATTGCCTCGCTGGGTCAGGAGGAGGTTCCCCTCAGCTGTGACACTCAAGGGTTTGATCTGTGACTCCATCTGGAGGTGTGTTCCTAACGTGAGTGCTTTGCTCTGGCTGGTTGTTTTCATATGATGTGGATTAGGCCTGGGCCTTGTTGTTCCCTGAGGCCAATGAAGCTGAAGCAATCTCGAATGGACAATTCAATTAAATTAGCCCAAGGTTTTCAATTCAATTAATGTTAATGCTAACACAGGGGAAACCACGGCTCATTTCTCCTTTGTTCACCAATCCCCCACTTTTTACGCCTTATCCACCTCACACACACACACTACACACACACACCGCACACACTCCGCACACCCCCTCATCCCTCATTCAGGAGAGAGGAGGGGGGAGAGTGAGCTTTATCACTGGCACCCCGCCGACAGGATTACCGTACCAAATCCTGTCAATCACTCATTAATGAAGGTGGATAAGAGGATCACTCCCCCAGGGACACCGAGGGAGGGGGGCAGGAGGAGACCGACTTTCACAAAGTCTGACCGGCCTCAAATATTTGCACACACAGAAAAGTAATCGCCAACACAGGAATTTGAATGGCTGGAAGCATTTAAAAATGATGGATACTGATAGTAGAAACCTCAATTTTAATTGTGTGTTATTAGAGCTTTGTGTGGAAGGACAGGGAAATCAATGATGAAAAGGCTTATTGTAGAACCTCTGTAAGATGCAGGCTACTGGTGGGTGTCTCTCTCCTCTGACATGTTAAGACCTAGCTGCCCTTTCCAGGGATCACCATGTTCACCGTTAGTCACTCCGGCAGGACCCACTGGAGCAGTGGGGAGACACGGCCATCGATTTCTCTGGGAAGCCAGGACTTGCCACACAGATTAATATTGAATAGGGCAAATATTGAAACTTGCCAGTTCACTGGGGCAGAAACACAAGCACCTCTCACACCATGTCATCTTTCCTCTCCTCCATTCCTCCCCTCCTTCCTTATTCCCTCCCTCAACCCCAAGCCTCGAGAAAACGAGAGGTAGAGGATCTTTCTTTTCTTCCTTTCTTGGAATACCGACGTGACTGAATTGAGTACAGCAGGTGATGGAGAGGTCCTCACTGCATGGTGCACAACTGTCCAATTAGCCCTTATGATTGATCACCATGAGGAAGGAGGGAAGTTGAAGGGGTACATTTTTCAAGGAATGTAACCGAAGCAAAAGTGGCCCTGTTCTCAGAGTTGGAGAAGCTGCTCCATCCATCCTACTCCAGACAGCCTTTGGAAACCAGAGGCTTCTGAATCCCAGTCTATGGAGCCTGAAGGTTGTCCTGACACGTATCTCAATCCGAGCTGTCCATCATCCACAGAAGAAGGTTGTTTTATCCCAGGTCGGGCATCTTATTGACAGGCTGGACAAGCAGACTCTTCTGACCTTGTGTGAGGTACTTTTGGTTGTCCTTCAGGACGTGTGACTCCAGCTTCAACTTGATCAGAAACCCCCGTTGTGCTGCTTTATCCAGGCCAAGCACCCAAATCCACCCCCACAATGTACCTTTCATTAGATAATCCACTTATTGCTCAAACCGTTTCAATACTGCACACAGCAGCACTCCCATGTAATAGCTAACTTCGCCTACCGCCTGGAGCTCAACGACAACAGGCACCGGCTCACCTGGGAGGCCACGCCACGCCCCGCTCCATCCACGACGGAGTGGCCGCGGCCATCATGAACAGCGACTGTCTGGTGTTCGACACCTCCATCGCCCATCTGTTCGCTGACAACGGCAAGCTGGGGATCAACGTGACCATCTCCATGTGTAGCCAAAGCTATCGCATAGGATAGAGGCGTCTGCTCAATGCCATTAATGTAAATGTAAATGTAGCTATCCAGTTGTCTCTCTGCATATCTTAGAGACCTATGCATATGCATATCTTAGAGACATGGTTGCATGTACACATTTCGGTACAAACGTTTATTTTTTTTACAGCATTGCTAATGATGTTGTGTATCCCTGCCTCCCCTTTGAAGAGCAGTATACTGTAATAGTCTTGTGTTGGTTACACGTCATTACCCCCCTCAAGTCCCGAGGTCTTTTCCCTCCAGAATATGTATGTGGTGTGTGGAGCCGTAGGGTACAGGTCTACAGAGGTGCTGTTCCACTAGATTAAGCAGGAGGCGGAAAGAGATGGAGAGAGAGGAGGAGGAGGAGGAGGAGGAGGAGGAGGAGGGAATGCCAGCATGACCTTCATTGATATTCCCTGTCTGAGATAATCAAGAAGAAAGCCCTGCTCTGGAGCTATGCTATTCATCTCTTCTTGATTGGCCTGAGCCACCATAGCACACACACACACACACACACACACACACACACACACACACACATATTGTACACACACACACACACATATTTTACACACACACACACACACATACACACACACACACACACACACACACACACACACACACAGACACACACGCACACATATTACACCCTGGTTGGAATCCTCACATTTTCACACTCAGGATTGAAACTGGCTTCCACGCTCAACCTCCGCGCTCTTCATCCTCGTATCCTAGTAACATACACTCCGGTTTGTATGCGTGACATTGGTTGGAGGGCAGGTGCTCAAGACTGTTAGCTGGTGATATTACAAATCTCATGGGTCTTTTGATTAGCATTTCTTTTTGTCATGCCTCTCCTCCCCGCTCCCCCCCCTCCTCTCATTTTATCTACCACTCTTCATACCCTCCACGTGCCCTCCCACCCTCCCTCAACCCTTTCCATTTTTCTTTTGTTCCCTCTCTTTCACTCTCTTTCTCTGGCTCACTCCGCTTTTTATTTGTGTCCTCCCCCACGTTTCACAGCTCTCTCAGTTATTTCTCTCTCGTTCTACCCCTGCTATCTCTTGTTTCTCAGACCTTCACCCACCACTCTTGCGATATATTTCTTACCCCCCCCATTCCCTTCTTCTTCCCTCTCCTGCTATCTCATATCATAACTATCATAACTCTCGTCTTCCTTCTCTCTTTCTTCCTCCCCTCCATCGCCCTTTCGTAAATGAGAATGTTTATTCAATAAATGCTAAGTAATAATCCCCCTATCTCTACCTCCCCCCTCCTCCCTCCCTTCTCTCTCTCTCCCTCCCCCCTCCTCCCCCCCTTCTCTCTCTCTCCCTCCCCCCTCCTCCCCCCCCCTCCTCTCTCTCTCCAGTACGCGTCTGCGGGCTGTCTGCTGTCCCTCCACCACAGCGAGAAACCAGAGCACGAGGAGGTGTGTGAGTTCCGTCCCTACACCTGTCCCTGTCCCGGGGCCTCCTGCAAGTGGCAGGGCTCCCTGGAGGCCGTCATGCCCCACCTGATGCACGCCCACAAGTCCATCACCACCCTGCAGGGCGAGGACATCGTTTTCCTGGCCACGGACATCAACCTGCCCGGGGCGGTGGACTGGGTGATGATGCAGAGCTGCTTCGGACACCACTTCATGCTGGTGCTGGAGAAGCAGGAGAAGTACGAGGGCCACCAGCAGTTCTTCGCCGTGGTGCTGCTGATCGGCACGCGCAAGCAGGCCGAGAACTTCGCCTACCGCCTGGAGCTCAACGGCAACAGGCGCCGGCTCACCTGGGAGGCCACGCCCCGCTCCATCCACGACGGAGTGGCGGCGGCCATCATGAACAGCGACTGTCTGGTGTTCGACACGTCCATCGCCCATCTGTTCGCTGACAACGGCAACCTTGGGATCAACGTGACCATCTCCATGTGTTGAGTGTGTTTAGATATGTACACACAACATGCAAACACACAATCAAACGCAAACACAACCATACACACGTACATGCAGATGGAAGACATACATGCCAGCGATTGGTTAGTGGCAGCTTTCGCCCACGCTCGAACGCACAGGACAGACACCAGTGGACAGTGGCTGCTGTGCTGTACCTGCCCTGCTGTGCCATGCGGCAGTAGAGTGTGTATGAGAGGACAGCTGGGAGATGGAGAGAATGTGTGTGTGTGTGTGTGTGTGTATATTGCTGCTTGAGGCTTGTTTGCTCCCCATAGTGGTTGAATGGAGACTGTTCTGTAGAGAAGTTCAGCAGGAGGATGGGAGGGGCCTGTTCCTCTTTTACTATGTGTACTAAAGGGGAACGTGTACCTGTTCTGGGCCAGTGATGACCGATGCCCTACCTGTGCCCAGGTTGCCTCGCCCCAGGACCCCCCCCCCCCCCCCCCAACACCCTGCCCCATTCCCAACTCCGCTCCTGCCCCTCACCACCCCCCCCACCCCCCTCCCCCGTCAGCCAGTGCCAGGCAAGGAGGGCACTGCCAGGGGAACAGAGCTTGTGCTGCTGTCAGGTCACATTTGAAGCAACTCCATTTCCACTGTGGCCCCCCTGCAGACGCAGCCTCTTCACAGCAAATCAGATTTCAGCAAATTGGTCAGTGAACCAATCAGACCTCAGAGACATGTTTGAGGGCGTAATCTGGGGCTGAGTGCGCGAATGAGCTGCCTCACTCCGTCGGTGCAGGGTTGGACTGACTGCTACCTAACCACCTCCTTACTGCTCTGAGCATCAATGGCAAAATACATCTTCTCCAACAATTATATCATGGCTATAAAGCAAGATTCTGTCCAGTTTGTCTATGAGTTATGATGATGATGATGAAGATAACGATGATGATCATGACGCAGTGACTGATGAGTTGTGTGTATGTATTGGTGATGAAACCTGATTGTAAGAAGATTGAATTTCTGTCTCCCCCATGTAGAATAAAGGAACAGAGCAGATGTTATGGTCATGTGTTGCTCTCTTGACCAACTCATCATAGAAGGTTACATAATGCTATCATAAGCTTGGTATGAAACCTGTCGTAAACCAGGATCCAAGGTTGATTTCTTTGCTGACCAAAACGTTAATTGTGATGTCTTTCCATACCCCAAAAATCACATGGCTTTGTGAGCTGATTTGATTCTTCATTAAATTTCACAAAAGAAAGACAGGGTGTCATGTCATGTTTAAGCTAGCATTATGTCTCAAGTTCAAGTGTCACTATTGTGTATGTCTGTGTCTGTGTCTGTGTCTGTGTCTGTGTCTGTGTCTGTGTCTGTGTGTGTGTGTGTGTGTGTGTGTGTGTGTGTGTGTGTGTGTTTGTGGCAATATCAAGAAAACTTGAATGTGTGTTTGAATATAAGGTTTTTCTCAGTCGAAAGATTTTGAAGCACTGAGGTGGACAGGGCTGTCAGGTAAATGATGTATTGATGTAGGATGGTTTACACACTCAAACAATTCTAGCACATTGACCATCTCCCATGTGGAATCACCACAGTTAGGATAGTGTGTGTTTCCTCTGAATCTATTCCACTCACCAACAGAACTCAACAGGCACGTGTTTTGTAAATACACACACATCTTGGGTTTGTTTGTTCCACTTAACACCTCTTTCGAAACAGGATGTGGTGTAGAACCCGGTTTACCCTCAGTCCTTTCACTCTCAGATACACTGCAGTATGGAGGGTGTTTAAGACTTGCTCCTCTCTGATCAGTCAACCAACCACGGCCTTACTTTTGTACGTAACGTAACTAGCTGAGTGTCCTGTGTTAAGAAGGCAGGGCACCTCTGATAACTCACATCAGGTCATTCCCACCCAGCCGCAGTGTCTTGAAAGGACTCTCTTGGTTTGAGCGGACTGTTTTTGCCCAGGCACAGCCCCGTGGCATTGTGGGTAGGAATGGGCTTAGGAGGCATCCACCCATGAACCCCTCACCTCTCACCATAGTTACCATAGAGGAACCAAACGGAATGATGAACCCACCTCTCCACTATATACCTCTGATGACGATGACCACAGACATGTCTGTACTCACCGGGCTCCACGGGGACGCTGGTGTCCTCTGGGGGTCCGCCGTTTACCCATAACCCTCTCTATCCCTCTGCCTATCACCTCAGATCTACTGCTCTCTGTCTTTCTTATAAATATTTGAAATATGTAAATGTTGGATCATATATTTTCTAAAGACTTGTAGAGGGAGATGTTTTCTGTTGTTGTGTTGTGTTGATTTGAAATGTATTTTATGTGTTCATGAGTACGCTATTGTACAGATGGGTTTTGAGGTTATTTTCTGACCTGTACCTGACATCCTCGACTTTTCTAGTCAGTGTCCCCGCCTCATCAAAGATGAACGAATATATCTATTATTGAAGTCTCATTTTGACCAAACAGCTATGCTATCGCTATTGCAAAGCAACACTGTCTAGGAATACTGGATATGGAAGCTATCTGTCTCTGAAAGGGCCTTGACGCTGCATCAGTTGACATGAATCAGATTCACTGCCGTGGTCTGTGTGTGTTTTCATTGATGAATAGGAGAGCACATTCATGGGAAAAGAGGCAGGAACACTGTCTACAAAAGACAATACATTCAGCTGAATTTATTTCCACTCGGTTTTCAATCAGATGAATAAAAACACCCATTAGGCCCACATCACCACAACCTATCCAATGTTATTTGCTCCTCAGTTGCACATATGAATCCTCTACAGACCATGATATGAACACCAAGTCATAGGAGTACTGTCATTATGTGGGCTATATAAAGCCCATGTCTATTCTGCTCTCCATACCCCAATGTGCTCTCATACAATGTTATGTTCCATATGACATGTGTATGCCCACTTCTCTAGAGGGGACGAGAACATTGAAAAGGAACACAGCCATTCTCATCCACCTGTCAATCACACATGTCAAGGCTTACAGAAATTCCAGAACACTGACAAATACAGAAATACCAACTCCATCAGAAAATAAAAAAACATGTATTTTATTATCAGTATGTACTATGTCATAGGCATCTTTTGTACAGACAGAACCGAACCAATTGCTTTTCTCTCGTTTAGCCAAATCCTGTGATGTTTCTATAACAGAAATGGGTGCAGACTTCTTTGTTCTGATTATGAATACTCTTTTTAAAATGATGTTCAACTTCAGAAAGCCATAATGTCAAGGGACTGCATTCTGTTTCAGATTATGAATTCAGAGGTGATCATTACAGTTTGTGATCAGACCTGATTTTCTGTATGTTTTATGCTTTACATTTAAGGAAAATTACAGTGATTGAAATTATCAGTGTTGATGATGATGATAATAATAATAATAATAATAATGGTGTTTTCTCTTCTATCCACAAAAAAAGGACATTTTTTTTGTATATTTGTGTGAAGAAGTGTGTATGGCAAGATTGAAGAGTCAGTGGCTGTCAGTATTTTATAGTAATCTGTATAATGTTCAGCCCATATTGGTCCTGTCACTCCCAGCAAAACTTGTGCCGTGTGTTGATCTGAGGATCAAGGCAGAGGTTGACCTCCAGCCCAGCCTGACCAGTGAAACCATTGCCAGGAAGTGTTCAATACATCACATCACCTAGCAACCAGATAGCATCAACAATAGCATGGCAATGGGGAACCACAGCCAGACAGACAATGTTCAGTTGGCCAGCAAATCCCCATGATCGTGATTAGGTCCCCGTCGACCCCGGCCCCCACTGGGAGAGCTAAGAAAGGAGTAGTTAACCCCCAGAGAGAGATTAACTCCTATCTACTGAGGACAAAATGGTGGCTTGTTTTGTCTGTTCACTTTAATATTGGCTATTTTCCCGTGTGATGGGATTAATGAAACAGATGACATTTACTGAGTTAAAAATGCCAACATTTGACGCTCTCCTTCACACCCATAACCTCTTTATTGGATTTGAGACTTTTTTTTAAATGGCTAATGATCACACACACAAAATGTGGTACCTCTGTTTTTCTTTTTCACTTATTTATGGGATATATTTCTGTCGCCATGCTTTGTTCTCTCTTTCTCTTGCTAGATGATTAACTATGTTTAAAAACTCATTTGGTGTGACATTGGCTATGGAGATGAATAGCAGTTGAAACCCTGTTGAGCATGTATGAGCTGGTGTAGATGTAAATACTATCTTTGTTTGGTCTGACCTATTCCCTTTCTTTAATATCTTCAGTCTGTCTGTTGACACTTCACTGAATTACAAATTGTGTAATGTTATTTTGGACAGTCAATGTTGTTTCTCTCTGGAGGGTATTTTATCTATTATTTCTTTTAACCAAAGGTTACCTCTTTATTTTCGGAGCACAAAGAAAGCTCCCATCTTGTGTTACCCATATTACTATTTTGGTCTCTGTATCACTTGAAATCGAATTCAAATAAAACATTATTTATATGGTACCTGTATGTCAAGACTCTTCCTTGTTGAACAGTAAATTTCAAGTCCACTTTGTTTACAAAAGTAAGGGTAACTTTTATTTACAGTAAACCAACAAATCCAGGTAAAGCAGTGACTTCTGTACTGTGTTTCAAGGTGATGTAAGTTAATTTGAAATCCAGTTCCCGTTTGTCCTGCCAATGATGTCGCTAAGCTGTTGCCCTGGAAACTGGCAGTCTCATGGCTGAAGTAATTAATTAAAGCTCGGTCTCCATGTCACATTACATGAAACCAGCAAGATTGACAGGGCGCAGAAAGACTAACAAAAGAAAACCATTTATGTTAATGACAAAGCTTATGGAACTGGTCCCTTTCTGACTCTCTTTAGGGAGGTAAAAGTCTGAGGATTTCATGGCACTAGTTTCACTTCCGCCTGTGATCTCCCTCCCGACTGTGTTCTCTGTGCTTACTGAACCTGTCCCTATCTCTCTCTCTATCCCTCTCTCTATTCCTATCTCCATCCCTGTCTTTTTCTCTCTCTCTGCTCCTGTCTTTTTCTGTCTCTTTTTCTTTCTCCCTGTTTCTATCACCGTCGCGTTCTCTTTCTCTGTCCCTGTTCCTATCATTGGCCCTCTCTCTTTCTCCCTCCCTTGTTCTGTCTCTCTCTCTCTCTCTCTGAGGCAGGTCTGGGTTCTCTCTCTCCTCCCTGCCTGGTCTCTTACTCTCCCAGTGCTGTCCACCTCCATCCCTCCTTTCTCCTACTCCATCTCCCCTCTTCTCCTCCCTACCCCTCTCCCGGTCCCCATCACGTTGGTCTCCATGGCGATGTCGGGAACCCCCGTCCTCCGGTCTGTCCCTGGGGTTCCGTTGTTCTGATCCAGGTCTCTCCCCCCTGGCCAGACGGTCCTCTGGCGCCCCCCTCTGTGTGTATTTGTCATAGCCTACATCCTCTCTCTCCTGCTTCACTCTAACTGGGGGAGTTGGAGAGGAAGACTGCTGGGCCCGGCTCTCCCTCTGCTTCTCCTCCTTCAGTGCCTTCTTCTTCTCTTTTTTCTCCTTCTTCTTTTTCTTCTTCTCTTTCTTATCTGGGTTGAAAATGAGAGAGAGAAGGGGTAAGGCCAGGTCAGCTGACTGACACTAACACACACACACACACACCAAGAAAATTCTGGACCTTTAACTGACACCAACAGATTATCCTCTGCTACTCTAGTACATTCAGTGTCCTTGTCAAAACCAGGTTTGGAAAGACAGCTCTGCCACAGACAGTGCAGTGCAGTCTTCTCAGGTTAAAACAGGTCTTGTCTTTGAAGTCTGCACAGAGCCAGTTTGCAGAGGCGCACCCTCCTCCTCACCTTTCTTGGGCTTCTTCACAGTTACAGTGTACTCCTCCTCTTCCTCCTCCGACTCGGAGGATGACGCATTGGGAATTTTGGGGGCACAGCCCTCCTCCCTCAGCCGTTTGGTCACATCATCTATGTCCTCCGAGTCCTTAGGAGGGCGGTAATTCATGACATGGTCCACTCGTATGGTCCTCCCCTTTATCTGGGTGAGACAGACAGACAGACAGAAAGACAGACGAGTGAGGACGAGGACGAGTCACCATTACTCACCATCACCACAGACACTAGCCAACAAATGATGTGTTACATGATCATACCTGATAATACATGCTGCTGAATAACATATGTTTAAAAATAAACACAACAGACGGAATCAGTTGAAGGAAGTCGTTCGACACTTTTTGGCATTACCTTAATGCCATTGAAGTTGTCCACAGCCAGGATGGTGCTCCTCTGATCCTCATAACAGATGAAGCAGAAGCCCTTGGATTTGCCAGTCTTGGTATCACGCACCAGGTTGATGTTGGCTATCTCTCCATACCTGAGACACCACCAGGGGGGTTAGACGCAATGTGATGGAGACGGGTATTGAGATTAGAGGTTGGGGTAGGAGGTAGGTAGAGGGGGAAATAAATGAAAAGGTGGGACACACAGATGGATGGACAGACAGATGGAGAGATAGATAGAGAAATTAGGGAGGGAGGCAATCAATGAAAGATTGATGTAAAGATAGAGCCGCAGAAGAAATTAAGCTGCAAGGGACTCACTGAGAGAATACACAGATGATGTCACCCTCTGTCAGCTCATATGGAAAGCCACCTGTAGGTTGAAAGAGAAACACGGGAGTCAGAAACTACACTGTAAGCTTGTGCCAAGCTTCGTACTCCCATGTTTTCACCACCATGCACTATTGTCTCATTTTAAAAGCCACTCCCTGCGTTGCTGCCACCTACTGGCAAATTAAGAGTACACCCTAAACATAACTCGTATGGTGTGGGCTGTGATGTGTGGGAAGTTATGACAAGGTCCTACACAGCCCCTTACCAATGAATATCCAGGCGCTGTCCTTGTACTCCGAGTGCCATGACACCGTCTCCTTCACCCCCAGATTAGCCTCTCTCTCGTTTAGTTCATTGATCAGCTTCACCTTGGTTAGGGGACTGGGGAGATTGAAGGGGGGAGAATAAAGGAGGAGAAGAGGGATATGTTAGAGACAATACAGAATGTGTCATCTGGGGTCTGTAGGATGTGTGGCACATCACAATGCTGGGCTCAGCTGTCAACTGTTTACGCCTCATAACTGACGATCGTCCGTAATACGTATGACTGCTTGCAAGCAGCAACGTTGCGTTTGCTACCACATTGACGTTAGCATAGCTAGCAGCACTGATATGGCGATTGTGAACCTTCATTATTATGCAGTATCAACAATAAAGAGTGCTAACGGAGTAGCGTATACATTGAAGACATAATTGATCAAACAAAAAGTAATATCATCCGTAATAGAAAGCCACTTACTTCATGGTGAAGTTATCAACCAAGACTTGAAAACGCTGCTATCTTTAGAGCTGTGTTCTGTGAACGACAATAGTGGAACTCCGCCCACTTAGCTCGGGTGTATGTAAATGAGGATTTCTTCAAAATAAAAGCACTCACGTTAAACCTGTTTAAGCATTTAGAAATACTAAATATGGATACAGCAACCACAAATTATATGTAACTATATCTGGAAATAAACATGTATGACACCCCTCATGGTTGAAACTCACTTGATATATATATATATACTAGATGTGTTGTTGAGTAGATGTGTAGGTGTAGGTAGTACAAATCTTGTTTCGCCTTGGAATATTATTTGTGTACAGTCCATTATGTGTTCCCTATGTAATCTAGAGGAGGCACTTTGAACTGATGGGCAACAGTAAAAGGCCAATAATTATTTGTATGACACCCCTCATGGTTGAAACACACTTGATATGTATACTAGCATACTTGATATGTTTAGCCTTGGAATATCATTTGTGTACAGTCCATTATATGTGCCCTATGTACAATTACATATAATTGCACGAATACAATTGTACATACTTTCTGTTACTTAATATTTCATTAATTAATGAAGAATATTCCTAAATATTGTGATTCCATCACTTTACAGCGATCCATTACCTCGCGCTTTTATTTTGAAGTCGCGAAAACGAAACCGGAAGTCGTATTGTCGGAACGTGGCGATTATTGTCGCTCAGAGTACACAGCTTCAGTTAGCGACCAAGCGCGCGTCGCTTGCAACTTCCTGTGGTTGCTACTGATAAATGCCGACAGATGGAGACAGCGTTCTGATGACAAATCGCTGCACCACTGACCCTTTTGAAGCCAAAATCACAAGGAGACTTATGAGAAATGTAAATTGTTCAATGTTCTTTCCTTGTGTAATGAAAATTAAGTGAAATTATTTGGACACTTTTTGCGCTCGGGAGAGATGGAGAGACCAATACAATACGCATGTACTCCACTCGTTCCAACCTTTCTAACTTTGTATTATGTTTGATTCATCAATATAAATAGACTAGATGACTTGTATTCGTGTGCGTGTACCCTTGATCAGTTGTTGTCATCATCGTTATATTTACATAGGGACGTTTGCTTCAGTAAGCATGTGTTCCTACTGTAGTGTAGGCTATGCCAATCCATTCCCTTTAAATCCACGTATGGGGGGGGGGGGGGATACTTTATGAAAAGGATGAAGAACTGAATAGGTCATAATGGCTCATATGGCACCCCACATTAAACACTGATAATTATGGCACTGGCGATAGCTTAAACTTAGACAGACTTAATCAGAATATGACCTCACTCCTTAGGAGCTCTAAAAAAGATCTATTTATGATCAGCTTTCATGTGCACACACACACACACGCACACACGCACACGCACACACACCATATCTAAATCAGTGTCAGAGGGTGTCTTAGAGCCTGAGAATAGTAACATCACAAGGACAGAACAGTTGTCATCTATCTCTAATCAACATCCTCTCTGTGTTTGTCTGTGTACATGTGTCCCTGGGCTGTCCTCTGCCTGTTGTCTTCTAGCCAGGTCCCAGATCTGTATGTGCTTCAGCCAACACCTTTGACTGTCATTCGCTATCCTGGTCTCAGATCTGCATGTACCGTAGCCAACTCCTAATTGTAATTGTATTTGTATTTGAGTCAGGTCAGTTAAAGCATATACAGACCTGGAACCAAGCTAGTTGTTTCTCTGTCCAAACCTCTCTGTTCCTCTGCTCTCTTTGTCAGTCTAGGTTCGAGGAACTGCAGGGTTGAGATGGACTAAACAGAAGGAAATTGCCACTAGACACTGACCTTGGGTCAGTTTTGCATTCTTGCATTATAAGTACATCACATCAGATAGATCTGTCTCCAAGCTTTACCAAATCTTTTATTTATTTCTCAGGGTTATTCATATGTGTCAAAGAAAACATTCAGTTAATTTATCAACAGTTCCTTCAAGTCTTGAGTCCATTTGTCCCTACATCGACCCCATGGTTGTCATATAAGCTTAGACAACCTCAGACATCTTTTCCATAGGCCTACTGTACATGTTCTTAGGACTTAGTATGTATTCTGGTTGTCACCATTGAAGTTCTGCATGTCCAGGACTGTCCAGCTGCCTCCATATCCAAGCCTTCTCAGATCTATCCTTATGTGTCCTGATGTTGGCTCGTGTAGAGCTCAGGGAGTGTCTCTCTGTCAGTCAATCTGTCTGTCCGGCTGGCGCTCTGGCTGGCTGGAGGGCTGGCTGACTGGCTGTCCAGTCTGTCAGTCAGTCAGTCAGTCAGTCAGTCAGTCAGTCAGTCAGTCAGTCTGTCTGTCTGTCTGTCTGTCTGTCTGTCTGTCTGTCTGTCTGTCTGTCTGTCTGTCTGTCTGTCTCTGTCTGTCTGTCTGTCTGAAGAACAATTAGGCTGTTCTGTAGCAACCTCACAGTCCAACCCAGAAACAGGATCAACCTGGATATGTGACATGTATTCAGCCACTCCTGGAAGGCAAATGGCACTTTATCGAGAAAAGCTTCTTCATTGTTAAACCCCACAGGTTTAGGCCTCGCAGCCATCATCAGGGTCTGTCAGTCGGTCTGTGTAGCGAGCCAATCAAAAGCTCTAAACGATGTGCTCGCTCTGTCTGGCCTCAGCACTGAGCTCTCCGAATGTGTCAAAGAACTGTTCCATCTCGCGCTGCAGGGTGGAGTTCCGGCGGTCCGCGTCTGCCCGGGCGCGTTCCACGTTGCGTATCTTGATCTCTGCGATGCTGTACCAGCGGCGCTGCTGCTCCAGGTTGGCACGCAGTACCACCACCTCCCCATGGAGGGCCTCGTTGCGACGCTCCAACCTGGGGGTGACAGGAGAGAGAGGGCATACAGGCGACCGGTGAAGTAGGCAGAGAGGAGAAACAGCACACAGGGGACTGTATACTTTGTATAGTAGGTGTCACATAGGCCTATGTGCGACTTGATTGGAGGTGAATTCTTTTTTTGTGAACAATTATTTTGATTATATTCAATTATATTATAAGGCAAAAAATAAAAGCAGTACACATTGGGAGCAACATCAAAGAAAATAAAATTGGAGGTGAATTCAAATGCCAGGGCCTGATCACAGATTTATACTATAGCCTACTATGATACTGAAATTATTGTATTATAATTATTATTATTAAATTATTGTATTTTCATTGTAGTTCCCAGTTGCCCTCACCTGTGGATCTTGGTGTCGTACTCAGCTCTCTGTCTGGCCATCTGTTGTCTGAGTCCAGCCAGGAGACAGTGTATAGCCTGGGGAGGCGGGGGGGCCAGGGGGTCCAAGGGGGCCGAGGGCAGAAACACCTCAGAGCTGCCTGTGCTGAGGGGGGCGTCGGTGGGGGCGGAAGAGGAAGCCGGTGAGTTGGGGTTGGCATGGTCGTCCTCCCCCGGGTCAGTCCTGAAGGAGGCGAACCTAGTGGACCGTGGTCTGGGACAGGGCCTGCCCCCCATCCCAGTATCATCCAATGGCAGGACCTCACAGGACGACCAGGAGGAGCTAGTGTCTGCCATGCTGGCAGTGCCTGCTTCTAGCTCTGGCTCCATTTCAGCTGTGCCAACGTGGCTGTCCGCCTCACCCTCCACCTCGCCATCGCCAGTGACCTCCTCCATACGCTTGTGTGTGTCCAGGTTGTCATAGACAGACAGGGTGCTGTCCTGAGCCTCGCTACTGCCCCCGCTGGTGCCCGCTGTGCCCGGCTCTACCCCTGCCCCTGCCCCATCCACTGTCCCTGTTCGGCCACCAGACGGCGCTGCTGAGCTGTGGTCAGGGTCCTGATCGGCCTGTAGGGTAACTGTGGAGGCAGAGGCAGTGAAGAGGGGGGAGGCAGGGTCTCCTGTCCCAGGAGACTGGGGCTGGGGCTGGGACTGGTATCGGGGATGAGGCCGGGGCTGAGACTGGGTGTGCCTGGGGTAGACTGGCCCAGCTATGGGGGGGCTCCCTGGAGAGAGCCCCTCAGGAAGCTGGTGGTTGGTGTGGGACAGGCAGGCGGTGAAGCTGGTGTAGCTAGCATTGGGGGGGCTGAGGGAGGAACCCCTCCTCTCGCCGATCAGAGGGAGGGAGAGCTGGCGCGCGCAGGGCTGGGGGGCTCGCTGGGGGAGGGAGAGGTGATCCCGTGGTGGGACACAGGGCTTGGTGTGCCCTCCGTCGAAGTAGCATCCTGTCCGTCTCTGGCAGGGGTAGGAGTCAGGCCGTGAGGTGCTGGGGGGGTCCACCGTAGCCCCCTCCCTGGAGAACAGGTTCTGGTGTTCCCTTATTAGCTCTGACATCAGCTGCTGCACCACAGCTGCCCCTGTACACACACACACACACACACACACACACACACACACACACACACACACACACACACACACACACACACACACACACACACACACACTGAGTCAGAGGTGGCATTCAATTGTATGCTCCACAATGAGATCTTGAAACTAATGTTTCGGTCAACAGGCCATCGTCGGGTTAAAACAACACTTTGTTTTTAAGTTACTGTTGAGCAAACCAGAACACCAGTGTGCTTGAGTTCTTTTTTCAAGAATTCCTCTCACAACCCTCTCTATTGTGACAGCTGGACAACAGCATCATCATATACCAGGTTGCACAACTCTGTTGACATAAACACAGTCTCAAGGCCACACAGACAGGCATATCCCCTAACGTTATCTGTTTATATCTGTCTCTGTCTTTACTGTCTCTCAGCTATATCTGCCCATCTCTATATCTGTCTAAGTCTGTCTCTCTATCTGTGTTTCTCTCTGTCTCTTTAACTCTATCTACCTATACTGTATCAATCATTGTCTATCTCTAATTCTCTCTCTCTCTGTCTCTCTATCTATGTTTCTCTATGTCTCTTTAACTCTATCTACCTATACTGTATCAATCATTGTCTATCTCTAATTATCTCTCTCTCTGTCTCTCTATCTATGTTTCTCTATGTCTCTTTAACTCTATCTACCTATACTGTATCAATCATTGTCTATCTCTAATTCTCTCTCTCTCTGTCTCTATCTCTCTGTCTATATATCTATATTTGTCTATTTCTAACTCTGTCTGTCTATTTCTCTCTCTCTCTCTCTCTCTCTCTCTCTCTCTCTCTGTCTCTCTATCTCTCTGTCTATATATCTGTCTTTGTCTATTTCTAACTCTGTCTGTCTATTTCTCTCTCTTTCTATCTCGGTCTATTTTCTTCTCTCTGTCTAAATTGATCTTTATCTAACTATATCTGTCTGAATAATAGTTCCACACGTACCTCCGATAATACTCTCTGGATCTTCAGCCTTGGGTCTGAGGATGTTGGGTCCAAAGACTGTAGCCAGGTTCTGGGTGCTCATCTTGTTGCTGCCGGAGTAGGACTGGACCTCATTCAGGAATCTGTGGTGGCAGACAGTCAAGCATCTGGATCAGACTTGATCAGACAGGATAGATATTGTCACAGACCAGTGGAGGCTGGTGGAGGTAGAAATCGGGGGATGGCTCATTGTAATGAATGGAATGGAATAAGGAATGGTATCAAACACACATGTTTGATATCCTCCGATTTCTACCTCCACCAGCCTCCACTGTCACAGACTACAGAGTCTGGTCTACTTAGCTGAGAACATGTATTGTGACTCAAATTCAGCACTTCCACTTGGTGGCTAAATCTAAAAAGGTTGTTGGACTTACTGGCAGATGTAGTTGAGCAGGTTGAAGTTAGCTACTGGGAGATCATACAGGAGCATCTTCAGCTCCAACAAACCCTGAACATGACCAAGAGAAGGAGATGGTGGGAGAGATAGAGAGAGAGAAAGAGAGAGAGAGAGATAACAGATAACAGATTCGTTCATCATAAGTGAATGATATATCTCAGTTCTATTGGTATGAACAGTTCTTGCTGATGTTTTGTTATTGTTGTAAAGCTTTATCTATGAGATTCCTCCATAGGATTTAGTTCAGGCCAGGGGTTGTGTTGTGTCTTGTGTTCCTGGTATGTATCTGTACATCAGATGTAGCCCAGGAACAACATACAGGACATGCAGGTGAATGGCCCCATACCTGTGTTCTCTCAGAAGGTATATTCTTGCCAACCATGAGGAAGTCCTGGTAGCGGGAGAAAGGCACCAGGGGCTCTGGTAGTTCTCTTAAATACAGCTTCAGAAGGGACGCTACGGTGTGCACGTCTGTACTGCTAGGATGACACACACACCAACACACACACTTAGAATACAGCACGTCCATATGAATGATAGAAAGCAACATGCACACAAAGCCTCACAAACACACACACACACACACGCACACACACGCACACGCACACGCGCACACACACACACACACACACACACACGCACACACGCACACACACACGCACACGCACACACAAATACACACACACTCACACACACACACACACACACACACACACACACACACCTGTAGTAAGTGTTGACTAGACAGTGGTTACCTGTCAAAGGAGGGTTTCTCCCCAGCATCGAAGGCCTCCTGCAGCTCTTTGACCAGAGTGGCCTGGCCCGGCTGACGAAACAGACCCACCTCCAGCAGACCCCGGTCCCGGATGAAGTCAGCGCACTGTTCTACCACTAGGGGCGCCATGTGAACCCCGTAACGCCGCTCATACAGCACCGTCTCCTCCAGCCGCTGGCCAAACACACCTGGGGAGGAGGGGGAGGGAGAGGGAGGGGGGAGGGAGAGGGAGAGGGAGGGGGAGGGAGGAGGGTGTGGGATGGGGTATGCAGAGAGGAAAATAATGATCAGTTCCGTTCCTCCATTCCTGGAAACATCTCCCATCCAGCCCTTCTCACCCCATTCCTCACCCCAACCACCTGCAATGATATACCGTGCCTCTGTCTTTAGATTTGTGCCAGCATCTCTCTCTCTCTCTCTCTCTCTCTCTCTCTCTGATACTCACGCCTACTGAAGCTCAGCACCCTCTTGATCTTCCTGTAGGCAGAGTGAGACAGGTAGCTGCCGCTCCTGCTAACACTCTGCTTGTTCTCTGGCATCTTCTCTTCTCCTCCTTTAGCAACTGTTATTGTAGTTTCTCGCAGTCCAAAATCTCTCTTTTTCTCAGCCCCTCCTCTTCTTTTCTTTCTTCCCCTTTGCCTTTCTTCTCCTTGTCCTTCTCTTCTCCTCTCTGGCTGTCCAGTGAGGGATTATGGGATCACTCAGATGGCTTGTGACAGCTTGGCGCTGCAGAGACCAGCCTTGTCCTTGTCCTTGTCCTTGTCCTTGTCCTTGTCACAGGAGTAGGTGTCCTCGCCCACCCCAACCCCTATCTACCTCTCACTTGTTTTGTAAACTCTCTCCTGGCTGGTACTCTGTGTTCTCCCTCCTTTTCTCTCCCTCCTCCTCCTCCTCCTCCTCCTCCTTTCCCTCTCTTCCAGGTAAACAGATAAGTGGTCTTGCTCTGCTGACTGGAGAAACGAGGGGAGTCAGTCTCTCCTTGCCGATGATCAACAATGGTCCATGAGCTCAGCTATGTGGCCTAATCTGATGAATGAGCATTCCAACGGAAGGCAGGAATTTCATCCTACAAGAAGCAGCATTGTGACATGCCACAGCGTCATATCACAGTTGCACACTCACCGGGGTACGCAATGGAACAAACACCCCAATGAATATAGGATCATGGGAAAGTGAGTCATATCTAAACATAATGCGGAATCAGAATGTTGAATTCAAGAATGTTGTTTTTGTTTTGGAGGCCGACGTCCCCTCTGTAAACTCCTGAGTAGAATTGATTGGCAGGTCAATGGGTCCAGGTTTAATTATGTGCACCACTGGGTGATATCATACTGGTCCGTCCTCCTTATCAGTAGTGAGTGAGCAGTGGAATGTCAGAGAGGTCTCTCCACACGTTGCGCTGTTGAACCCAGATGAAGGGTGTCATTGGTGTTGTTCTGCCTCAGCGTCCAGGGGGTTCAAGTCCTAGTCCCGGCCTGGTAGTGTAACTTTAACCCAGTCTGGAAAGGGTGCCAGTGTTGGCTTGAATCTGGGTCATCTTCATGTCTAAGACTGTGTTAGCCCGCAGAGACGAAGCCTATGCATTACGTCTGAGTATCTATCAAACACACGTTGTCAGGTCTGAGGTAAGGTTACTCATCCATGTTGCGGTGTGTTGACAGAAGAATCCCTGTCAGCTCTCAGAGAAGGGTGTCCACGTGGATATGTGATATCCTTTCTCTCTCTCACGAGGAGGTCAAGTTTATGTTCCACCACTACTAATTAGTTTTCCGTTATCCTTGTTCAGAGGAGCGAGCGGTGTTCTTAATGCACGTGTCTCTCCCTCCCTCCTGTCCACTCCTCCCCATGCCTCAGGAATGTACCATTGTCTTCATGTGAGGCGTCATATACCTCCCTCCCTCTCTCTCTCTCTCTCTCTCTTTCTCTCTCTGACAGGCCCTCTCTGTCCCTTTCCTTCACGTCTCTCTAAACAACACTAATAAGACACGGATGTTCATTCTCTCAGGTTAACATCCTCAGTGTTAACCAGTCAGACTCAACCCCCCTCCCCATTCCTGCCCCTTACTCAGAGTCCACCCCTTCTCTTCGAACCCACCTCCCTTTAATATCACACTGACACACACACACACACACACTCATGCGCATGCGTGCGCACACACGCACACACAGACACACACACACACACATACACACACAAACACACACACACACACACACACACACACACACACACACACACACACACACACACACACCACCCTCTCATATCACACTCCATACTCACTGGAGCATGGCCAGGGTGGCGCCACCACCCTCTGTTCCTCCTATCTGCCCCCAGGAATCATTAACAAGGGAGAACACTGTCACAGATTGACTAAAAATACATGAGTTAGTCTCCCCCTCTCTGTCCCCCTCTCTGTCCCCCTCTCTGTCCCCCTCTCTGTTCCCCTCTCTGTTCCCCTCTCTGTCCCCCTCTCTGTTCCCCTCTCCCTCTCTGTCCCCCTCTCCCTCTCTGTCCCCCTCTCCCTCTCTGTCCCCCTCTCCCCCTCTGTCCTGTTTTCCACCTCTCCCTATAACACCATTCTGACTGCTTCCTCAGAATAGGTTTCCACTGAACTGTGATAAACAGCCCCTTTCCCCTTTTAGTATGTTCGTGTTGTTGGGTTGTCTGGGAGGATTAAAAACACATCTCTGTTGTTACTGATAAGGTAGTACTATTCTAGTGAAGGCCTATTAATGGGCTGAGCTTGGCCCTGCTGAGTACCCCCCCCCCCCCCCCCCCCCCTCTCTCTCTCTCTCTCTGAGTGCTGGCTGGCTCAACATTAGCAAGATGGTATAACAAGTTCGTAGGTAGGGCCTCAGAGCGTCACGGCTCAGGGCTCTAATCTGAGGAGATCTCTCTTCTGCTGGTTCCAGACGTGCCGGAGAGTTGGAGAGAGAGGCGTCGAGCCCCGAGTTGGCAATGGCTAACTGCTCCCAGGCACTGTGGAGAATCCAATGGGAATGTTAATCTCATGGTGTGAAATGTGTGGCTGTGCCTTCACCAAGGTCAGAGGTCAGATTCCTATGATGGGATTTAGGGACATTTGAGTGTGTGTGTGTGTGTGTGTGTGTGTGTGTGTGTGTGTGCGTGTGTGTGTGTGTGTGTGATATTACCTGTGAAGGGTATCCAGACCCCCTTGTTGAGGGTCTTGAGCCACTCCTCTCCCTGACCGCAGCTATTGGACAGGAAGAAGTAGGAACCAGGACTGACCAACACATCCCTGTTACCCCCTGAGAGAGAGAGAGCAGGGAGAGAGAGAGGTTAGGGAGGCAGGGAGGGGGGAGGGAGAAGAGACAGGGAAAGAGAGAAAGACCAAGAGGTCAGTAGAAGTCTGAGAGGGACAGCCACAGAGTGTGTCTAGTTTGTGTCAGGAATGTTTGATACCATTCCTCATTCCGTTCCACGCATTACAATGAGCCTGTCCTCCAATTTCTACCTCCACCAGCCTCCCCTGTGGACTGTCACTGCAGGGATGAGCTCCAAGTAAAGCTTGTCTCAGACGATGGACACAAAAAACTCAGTCAGGAGTACAACAACTACAGATGATGTCATTGTCCAGGGCCTCCGTTAGCGTGGATAGATCAACGGTCCTGTCATAGCTGATAGCATGTTGTTGTGGTTTCAGCTCAGTAAATAACTCAAACTATGTCAGTAAATAATCCTAATGATGTCCCCTCTTCCTCTGATTGGGATGGATGGGACATTTAGTCTTCTTTGATAGCTGTGTTTTACTACCATTTAGCTTCTTGGCTTTTTTGTGCTTGTACATCTGAGTCATTTAGCAGGCGTTCTTATCCAAAACGACTTAGAGTAAGTACATTCATCTAAAGTAAGTGAATACCATACCAATACATCACAGTCATAGCAAGACTATCTATAAGAAAACGTGCCAGAATCAGTCACAGTGCTAGAAAAAGGGAAGAAAACGTAGCTGTGTGTGTTACTATCACTTCGCTATGCCGTTACTCCCTTTCTATTTGCATCACAAGAAACAAAGTCAAAGTCCTTGATCAGTTTAATCAATTTCTTTCCTTTTCTTTTTTTCTGATACACTGATTGAACAACACGCTTTTCATGTGAAAACAAGATAGAGTTTGAGTTGCGGGCTACTTTAACATACATTAACAAAGGGAGGTCAGCATATACATGTACACTATAGAAACATACAGTGTGATCCGCTTGGTTCGAATCTTGGGTCAAGACTGTGTAAGCCCGCTGAGCTAAAACTCTGTTAGCTTTGGGAGGAAACACAAGTCCTCTCAGGCAAGGTTACTCATTATAAAAGTAAATAAATGCTTATCCTAATTCAGTTTTGATAGTGTTGGTGTGTTTGTCAACCCCCCCCCCCCCCCTCATACAGTGGGTCAGACTTGCGTGTATGAACATGCATCATGCTGCATCAGATCAGTGTCTGTCCTGACTGCTAGTCTCTACATGCATCCACACTGACAACTATTGTCCAACGCCATCATACCACAGCACCAGTGAAACATGACTAATCCCTGAACACCTATACTGATAACACTCCATTCCTTCTATTTCACAATCCCAATCTCTCTCTCTCTCTCTCTCTCTCTCTCAGACAAGTGCCCTAAAGGGGATTTCTTGGAAAAAGCCAGTGAAATTCTGTACCCATTTTGAATGATTTATATCTGCTTGTTCAAAAGCGTGTTTTTTTCCTGCACCATGTATGAGTAATGATAAGAGACTGTAAATCACGGAGATTAACTCTACTCTATTATTAAATCAAAGGGTTCATTTATCAGACTCATTTCTATTCCAATATCCACACTATGGCATACCACATAGAATGAAGCCAAGCATTGGTTGTGCATTATAAGGGGTATAGGCTATGTGAGCGTGGACGTTGGAACACAGCCTCAGCCTCCACTCATCCCCTCCACGGTCACCCTGTCCTCCTGGTCGGAGCAATGGCTAGATAGCTGGATAGCTGGACGGCTGGGCGGCTGGACGGCTGGACGGCTGGGCGGCTGGACGGCAGCCCGGGAGGAATCACACAGCCATTTCTTATCTTTAAGCACTTCCAGGGTTCAGCAAGAGAAAGAGGACAGCAGACGCTCATTGATTTTCATAATTTAATTAAAAGCCTTGCTTCCCTTTTTCATACATTTTTCTCTGCTATTAATCACGTTATGGCTGACTGGAAGCAGTTAAACTGTGCTGTAGATTCTGCTCACACTCTGTCTCTCTCCCTCTCCCTTTTCTCTCCCTATCCCTCTCCCTCTCCCTCTCTCTCTCACACTCTCCCTCTCTCTCTCCCTCCCTCTCTCCCACCCTCTCCCTCCCCCTTCTCTCTCTCTCTCTCTCTCCCTGGGGGAGAACAGTGATTAATAATCTCAGGGAAGACACTTTTCTTAACAAGGCCGAAGCTATAAAGTGTTCTCCTCTAAGTGGCTTATCAATAGCTGTTCCTCTGTTAGAGTCGGGCTCAGTAATACTGTACAATCATTGCAAGGCATCTCTCAGTCTCAGAGATAAGGCAACTCGAGACACCCAGATGTACAATAGATAAAAATATGATCTTTATCAGAGACACTAAATCCTCTGGTTTGGTGATGTTATTCCAGGCCTAGCTGAATGTTATCTCTTTGTTGTGTATGGATGATCTGCTGTGCTTGAGAGTTCAGCTGTGAAGGAAGTTCAAGTAAGTTCATATGCTTTGAGTCTCCTGACTAGCAAGCTACACTCATATTGATATGCAACAGTATTATGTCCATTAATCAAAACCCTCATTATAACAACAGCATCAGTTCAACCCATATGCTCCCCTCTCCTCCAAACCTGTAGTATTCTGGTCCTTTATCAGACAAGTGTCTGTCTGTCTGTCTGTCTGTCTGTCTGTCTGTCTGTCTGTCTGTCTGTCTGTCTGTCTGCCGGCCTGTCTGCCGGCCTGTCTGTCTGTCTGTCTGCTGGCCTGTCTGTCTGTCTGTCTGTCTGTCTGTCCATCCGTCCATCCGTCCGTCTGTCTGATACTGTACCTCCCCTCAGCTTAGAGTGTCTATGTCATCCCTTTCTCAGCTCATTACTTTGAGTACCCCACTCCCCACGCCCCCCCCGCCCCCCACCCCCGTCCTACATGCATCAGGTTGGTAGTGTAAATCACAAGCCTGGTTAACACAGCTTTAATCTACTCTCCCTCTCCTGCCCCCCCCCATCTCCTCTCCACCCTCCCCCCTTCACCCCCAAATCCAGTCAATTCCCACTCTAATGCCCCCCCCCCACTTCTCAAATGCAGTCAGCTCTCCCTCTCCTGCTCCCCTTCTCCCCTCAACATGTACTGATGTCATTCAAGGGCACCAATACACACACTAGCTACATCACTCACCAACCCTCCCATGGGACCCCTATACTCCCTGGCTAGGTGACCTAATACTGCCCAGGGGGGTTGCAAACGGAACCTCTTTTATGCTGTCAAACCCCCTCGACAACATTCCATTGATCACTTATGGAATGGAATACTTCCATATTATGGGTTAGGATTAGGTGGTGCAACACATAGAGGATAGAACAGTGTTCTACCACTATGGGGGAACATCTGTCACACACACACACACACACACACACACACACACACACACACACACACACACACACACACACACACACACAAGAGGTGTCAAAGGACAACAACAAGAACGATCACTTCAACTATTTGTGTTAAGAAAGAATATGTCATAATTGTACACGTTTGGCTTGACTTTACAGTAGTTTGCTTTGTTTACAATATAATACTCCCCTATACATTGTAACGGACCAGAAAGAGTAAGTACATTCAACAGTGCTCTGTTGTTCTCCCACTTTGAACAAAAGGATGCTGTGAGCTTGTTTGGTGACAGATGGCCGATGATGATGATGACATGTATGGGGAGCGTGGGAGGTGGGAGGCGACACCTGACCTGACTCACCTTTCTGTGTGGCTCTGTCGTACTTCCAGGACTTGAAGCAGGTGAGTCCCATGCTGCAGGTGTGTGTCCAGTCCTAGTGATCGCCTAGGCCAGCCACACAGCCCAATCCTCCAGGTATACAGTATGTACATGTATTAGACCCATAGAAATAATCCAATCAATTGTAGAAACACACCTTTACCTTCCGTTTACAAACCTTCCTACTGTCCCAACGTCCCAGAGGGAAAGTGTCCCAGTACTGCCACAGCCCATTCCTCTCCTGTCCTCTCTCCTTCTATCTCTCTCCCCTTCTATCTCTCTCTCTCTCCGTCTCCTTCCCCTTCTCTCTCACCTTCTTTCTGTCCCTTTCTCCCTCTCTCTCTCCTCTCTCTCTCTCTCTCTCTCTCTCTCTTTCTTCCTCTTTCCTCCAGTATGTCCCTCCCCAGCCTCCTCCCCATCCACCATTCACCATCCACCTCATCAATAACCATACAGTCCCGTTAGTGGTGCTATAGTGGGGGGGGGACGAGGGGGTGGGGGGGTGGGGGGGGACGTAGTGGTGGTGGCGGGGGAGGCTCTGCGGCAGACAAACCTCCGCTGGCCCGCGCACACAGAGCCAAAGCCTAGTCTCAGCATCCCTCTCCAGCAGCTGTAATTACTTCAGTACCGTGCGTCGCAGGCCCAGGCAATTTCCCTAATGCACACACACCACCACCACCACTCCCACCCCCCCCCACCAACCAATCCCCCCTCGTTCTCAGCTCTCGCATTTGGTTTAATGGCCATCGACGTGAGCCCCCCCCCCCCCCCCCCCCCCTTACACACACACAATGACTCAAGAGGTTCTAAAGACGCGAGCGTGTGCCCGGCCGTCACGTTACACTTTTGAACTGCTGTCCATTATGCTAAGAGGAGCCTCTCTCTCTGTCTCCTTGCTCTGCCATCCTCCCTCTCTCTTTCTCCATCTCTTTCCCTCTCTCTCTCATTCTCTCTCCTTCTTCTTCTCTATATCCTCGCTCAGCTATCCCCCCTCTCTCTCTCTCCTTGTCTGTCCCTCTCAATCCTTCTTTTTCCCTCTCTTATTCTCTCTCTCTCTCTTTCCTACTTTCCTTATCCTACTCTAGCACCCTTTCCCCCTCTCCCTCCCCCTCTCCTTCTCTTTCCCTCCCACTCTCTCTCTCTTTCTCACTGTCTCTCCTCTTTCTCTTTCCTCACTCTAGCATCTTTTTCCCTCTCTCCTTCTCTTTCTCTCTCTCTCACCCCCCCCCCCACCCACCCCCCCCCCCCCCATCTCAGATTTATGCCCTCTGGTCTGGCAGATGCTCAGCAGTGTATTGATCCTGGAGAAGGAGCTCCACTTCATTTGGCAGGAGGCCGGAGGAGGGCATAGGGTAGAGACGAGGTCCGTCCCTCGTCAGTAGGCTAGACCGATGCCATCTACTCTGGCTGCTTTGGCAGGAGGGATCCATGTGGCCCCATGCCAGGGTAGGAAATAGTACAAATGTCACATCTGTCTATGTATACTCTTGTTGAGAAGTTCTTGGTGCTCTTGTAGAGAACTTCTTGGTGCTCCCATCCAGTCAGAAAGAGATGTAAGATTCAAGATTCAAGACTTTACAGCCATACCAATCGTAGAGGTGTGTAGTTTCGGTGTAGCACACAGGTAAAAACAAGGACAATTCCACACAATAACATCCATACATAGAGATGATGATATATAAGGAGGAACGCAATGCACTGCTCATGTTGTCGCCACGCCTCAAACCATGTCCTCTCTAACTAATCAGTGACCATTTCTCATTCCATTCCGTGCATTACAATGAGCTCGTCCTTCTTGACTAGCCTCCCCTGCAGTTAAGGTACTGTATATGACCTGTACACCTGGTATACACTCCTAGACAGTGGACCCCTATACCCCTATTGTGTATAGAACAAGTATGAGTGTCTGCCATAGACTAGTGTGTCATCTCAGCTCTATACATGATATATCTATCTACAATGTTGGGTCCTGGTACTGACCAGGCCTGTCTGCTCACCTGGTATAACTCCTGGTACTGACCAGGCCTGTCTGCTCACTTGGTATAACTGTGATCTATACTCCTGGTACTGACCTGGCCTGTCTGCTCACCTGGTATATACTCCTGGTACTGACATGGCCTGCCATCTTGTGACACTGGGTGATTCAGTTCCCTGCTGCGAGCCTGTGACAACAACACTGGAGAATTTCAATCACTGCTGAGAGCTTTCAACTGCCTTTGTGTCGATACACCTCACTAACACTCTGCATGAATGTGCACATTAGAGTATGTGTGTGTGTGTGTGTGTGTGTGTGTGTGTGTGTGTGTGTGTGTGTGTGTGTGTGTGTGTGGGTGTATGGGTGCGTGCGTGCAGGGGGATGCTCTTCAGAAAATTAAATTAGTCACTCGATCCTCCTACCCACCCCACTCTAACACTCACATTTTCACCGTACTCTCCCCTTTACTCTAATTGAACTGTTGGTGTACCAGGGGTTCGCAGTGGTTTCCATTTCCATTAACAGACTGACCGTAAGCTCTTTATTTCTTGCTTTTTCTCTGGGGTCAAGAGGTCAGTCTTCCCAAGTGATGGAGTGTGAGTGGTCTAACTGAGATTGACCTGTTGACATGTGACTAATGGCTGCAATATGTGGTTTTATTTTATGGGATAAGTAATCCATTTCAAATGCTAATGCTACTGTACCATACTCAAGGTGATTATACAAAATTAACCCAAACAAAAGTGCATGTCTCAATAGTTAGGTCCTCAGTGGGTTAACACTTGTAGCTTCATGTATGTGTCGATCATCTCTCTCAACTATCTTACTGTAGTAATATGCATACTGCTCTTATCTCTTTTATTCATGGTCAACTGCCCTCTACTGGTGGAGACACCACATAGCAGCCAGGCTGACATACGGTCATCATTAACAACACTGGAGCTGTATATTGGCAGTAAGATGAATATGAACGCTGCTTTTGTTTATGGTCATTTCTCAGGTAAAAACAAAACAAAACCTTCCTTGTCGTGAGGCAGTCAATTACAGCCAATCAGCATGTACAGCAGAACACATGAACAGCTTGGTTGGTCAGTTGCAACCAACCATATTCATAAAATAGAGGTCTAATATTAGCCGAAGTGGTCGTCACAAACACAAGACCCTGCCAGCAAATTATTATGACCTCCTGCGTGCCCAAAAATTGACCGCGAAATCATGCGGGTCAGGTCAGGTCAATACGTTAGTGTGTCAACACCATCTGGAAATAGCTGTTATAGTAGTAATAGTAATAATAGTGTTTCTCATGACCAACGCAATGAGGATAAGGAATTATTAATGTCTTCCACACACATTCAAAGTCAACATCAAACTGAGATTGGTGGAATTAATTTGATGATGTCTAGACTCTGACTTTGGCAGGGTGTGGATTTGACAAGTAATAATTCCACTGGTCTGATCTATCTTTTCCACTAGAAACGCTTGCCAGCCATTATGTCTGTTGAGGAAAGTCTACTTTTCCACTGTATAACTAATTATGGCTTGACCTCTGAGTTCCAATGCAAGCTCCACGTTTATCTCTCAAGTTAGGCTTTCTGAATGTGTTTCTTAGGTCTTCCTAAGTATCATCACGGATGAAATGTGCTATATAAATAAACATCGATTTCCAAAATCCACAAGAAAAGCAGACACAGATATTGCGCCATGAAGGATTACTGCCAACCTTAAAACATCTTCTGAATGATTGACCCCATTGACTCTCACATTGGAACACACTCCCACCATCATCACCCTTGACACTCTCTTATTACATGGTCGGATAGACTTACTGTTCACACAGTGTTGCTTTTTAGGTAACTTGACCCTGGGCAAAGACGATATTTTCCCATTGGCTAATTGCATGCTGATAAATCAGAGTGAGTGATATAACTGGCAACATTGAAACGTATCCCCTGCGTGTGTTGGCAGTTGCGTAAAAACTTCACTTCCCAACAATCCACTTGTGTCGTAAGCGGGCTTTGTTGCCGAAAGACACGGTCGCCATCTTTTTGCGAAGAGGATCGTAAACAAAGCTGACTTCAATCGTCTTCTGTGTGCAAGCGTGGAAATTCAGTGTCTTATTTCAGAACTTGAAATAAGCAGTTGTTTAAGGTGAGGATATTTTTATATTTATGACCGAAATGTAAGCTCGGCAGCGATATCATACACATACCAAGCTTTACTGTTCTAGCTATAAACCATCCTGCCTCGCCTTCCAGGCAACTGGCAATAAAGCTAGGTGGCTAACATTAGCTAGCTAGTACAGCGTAACTAATATGTGCCTTGATTTTCAGTCAGCGTAGCTACCCGAGCGGTGACAATGCGTTTGCGAGTGATCTGTTTCGCTAACTTAATAATGTTAGCTAGCTAGGTGGTCGACTGTTTATCCTTCATTAGCTGGGACATGTTGTTGACAATTTGTGTTGGCTAGCTGGCTGCGATTAGGAGGGGTCGGTCATGGATCCTCTCGACTACCCCCGAACCTCGCCTCTCCTCTTCCTCTATCATGCAGTCATGAACAGATAGTACAGTCGGAGACTTGGCCATGTGTCGAAATCAAAATTACCCCGCCCAAAAAAAAAAACCCAACTTAAACTTTCAACTGCTCTAGGAATTTTATTACAAACTGTGACATCCAGTTTGTAATAAAATCCCTCGAGTAGTGCGTTTATTATTTTTTTTGGCGGCATTTTGATTTCGATACATATTTGCAGGGTCTTTTTTTTTTAAAAATTTTAATACGTGGCAAAGTCTCCGACTCTATCTGCCCATAGGACTGTTCGCTCTACGTTATATTTTCACCAGCCGTAGACATTATCTATGTTTGCTATTTGTCCAGGGTCCAGGCACAGCTGACAAGATATGACACATTACAGGATATTTGCCAAGCAAGCTGCCGATCTGTCTCCAGCATGGGAAAGAGGGCCTCAGTCAGTGTGGCTTTCATTGCAGCTGGCCTACCTTTTACAACCGACATGTATAGGAATGCACAGGGATGGGTTTCTAGGTCGTAATTTTTAATTGCATAGACGTATTTCTTTCACCTTGTTTGGCAGATGCGGCGATCCAAGCGTTTGCGCTCTCCTGATGGCTGGGTCGAGGAGTATAGCTTTGAGGAGAAGCTGGAGATCCGCAAACGGCCCAGGCGAAGCTCCCGTAGCGGTGACCGGGAGAAGAGACCGCGGCAATACCATCACTACAAAACATACGAAAGGTAAACAAACACCGTTCTGCTCATGGATCATTATCAACTACTACTTAATTTATGTCAGACCGACTTTACATGTAGGCTCAACCTTGAAGATGTTAATCAGACTTTCTTCAAGAAATGGTCACAGGAGATGTTTTGCTGGGAAAACTATGAAATGTAAACAATGATGGCAGCTGTAAAAAGTCTCATGACTGACCACAGCAATAGTTGGCTTTACCACAACAGCAGACACGTCATTGTTCTTTTCCATAGTTTTATGTCACTGAGGGGCTTTTCTGAAGTATGCAACTACTTTAGGCAGATATGTCATGACCTCAACATGTTTATGATTCCTGGCTGGAAAAGTATCTGTATAGTTTTTCTCTCAATTGCCTTTGTAAAAAATGCCTATACAAATACATTTGAATGATTGATTGACTAACCGCCAGTGGAAATCCCTGGTGTGCTACTGTGTTAGTGATTGAGTCCTAAGTAAGTTATAACTCCTAACACCATACCATGAAGTGATATATTCTCTAGAGGGATTTATTACTTTAACATTGACACGTTCAGGTATGAGCTCCACTCCAGGCATGTGTGTGGCATGTGTGCGGCATGTGTGTGGCATGTGTCTGTGTTTGTGAGGAGTGGTACCCCCTCTCATAGGGAGGACTCTGTAGGCCACTCTAAGTATAGCGTTATGGAGGGTAGCAGGCCTTTCCTGGTAGACATCTGACCCTACTTGGTCCTGACAGGTCAACAACATTCCTGATACCCCTGCTGAAAGCGTGGATGAATAATACCACTGATGTATCGCCACCCTCATGGGCATCCTTAGCTAGTGAGGTGCTAAGTGATCAGTCACAACCTTTCACATACTCTCAATTTGTATGATGTGATGTATTCATATCACACAGACCATTGTAAGCTTGCTGTGTGTGTGTGTGTGTGTGTGTGTGTGTGTGTGTGTGTGTGTGTGTGTGTGTGTGTGTGTGTGTGTGTGTGTGTGTGTGTGTGTGAGAGAGAGAGAAAAAAAGTGTGTGTGTGTGCGCGCGCGTGCGTGCGTCCGTCCATGTGTGTGTTAACTCTCTGTCTTGTCCACAGGTGTCACCTGGACTCTAAGAAGCTGGAGACCAGGGAGCGCAGGGCTAGGGAGCCCAGTGGGCAGGCTGCAGGAAACGGGGACAGCGCCAGGGCCGGTGCCAGGGCCGAGCCCAGGGATGAGCCCAGGGACGCTCAGTGCAGGGACGGCCGGGAGAGGAACAGAGACTGGCACCACTACAGCAAGTCCTCGGTACGCAGCGGGAGGAGTCACAGGAGCAGTCACACACGCCACCGTTCCCGGCGCCACAGCCATCGCTCAGACTCGGTACGCCACTCTCCACCTTGCCTGCTCTTAACTCTCTCTGTCACACTGTGGAACTGATACTGGGTCATAGGATATCGACTCTAGAATAGTAGGCTAATCATCTTCGGTTGGACATTTTTATTGCATTTGTCTGAACTTATTTGAACTAGGCTACAGTATTGAATTGCAGTATTAGCATTTTGGCTGGTATGTCAAAACACACTTCTTAAATCAAATTTTATAGCACAACTATTTTCAAATGATTTGTTGATTTGAACAGTTTGGACTCATGATGGAATAAGATATTGATACCAGTACAAACTTGAGAGATGTTACATCCTAAAGCTCAGGAATTGAACCCGCCGATGATTATTTCCTAATAATGTACATCTCTGTTGTATCTCTGCTCTTTCATTTCTTGAAAACAAGAAAAGAACTTCTAATGTGTGAGTCTCATGTCTGAAAATATGTTGCCATGTTTCTCTTCTGTAACACACACTATGTGGGCCCGTCCTACCTGTGCGTTTCTCGGGCTGCATTTGAATTTCCTGTCTGCTGTCATCGCGGCCCGGCCTTGGGTTCGCCTCCCCCCTCACGATGTCATCACTCCCCCTTCGCTGAATGATTGAATGGTTCCTTCTGGCCTGGTTCTGTCTGGCGGGGTTATGATGGTGGTGATGATGATGATGGTGCTGCTGCTGATGCCCGTGGCGTGACCCTGACCCCTCTCCTGGCCCCCTCCCCCCTGACAGAAGAGCCATCGCAGCAGGAAACGCTCCCGGAGTTTTGAGGATGATGAGGAGGGGCATCTGATCTATCACAATGGACTCGTACTAAAAGCAAGATGTATAGAACACAAACCTTTCTTTCTGTAACCCTTTCTGTCTGATGTTGTCTTCCTTTTGAAATGATGTTGAGCGTAGGGTTTAGTTAGGGCTTCTTTTTAAGAACGTTATACTGTAGGCTAACTTCTTTGGATCTGGGTGGTTTGATTCTCTATCCGTCTACTTGCTGTAAGGCTAGAGAGTGTGTGTTGTATACCACAGCTAGTGTGCCTCCGAGGCTAGCATAGTTAAGTCCTAGTCACAACAGTGTAGAGACAGACAGTTGCTTTGTAGGCTGTGTGTGCTGTGGTGGTGCTGAGGGCTAGTCCAGTTTTAGTCTAGTTCTAGTGTTGTACCCTATGTGTTGTGATGCTACAGAGGCTCTTTCCTGTGGTGCTGACTGTCTCTCCTCTATCCCTGTAGATGAGGTTGTGTCTACCCTAGGAGAAGGAGCCTTCGGGAAAGTGGTGGAATGCATCGATATGTCAAAGTGAGTAAAATGTTCAGTAATATACATTTGGATTGGCAACCTCAGGTGTCTCAGATGTTGAACTAAATATCAACAAAGCAGCCGTTGATGCTAACCCTAGGCTTTGTCCTTACTCTAACCCTGACTTGTTAGTTGATAGTGTGTTGACAGTGTCAGCATCTTTAGACCAGCTATAGGGGCACTATCCAAACAAAGGATTTCCGGCAGTCATGATCTCTTGATTCGTTCCATTCTAGAATTCGTTCCTCTCATCTAGAATAGAACTTTACTGATCCACAGAATCAGAATATCTCAATGCTTCGTTCTCTCTCTCTCTCTCTCTCTCCCCCATCCCCGTCTCTCTAGAGATGAGGAGAGAGTGGCGGTGAAGATCATTAAGAACATTGATCGTTACCGAGAGGCAGCCATGTCTGAGGTGGACGTTCTGGAACAGATGAACTCTCTGGACAGCGAGAAGAGCTTGTGAGTCATCAGAGTTATGCACATGTGTTTGATACCATTCCTCATTCCGTTCCATGCATTACAATGTACCCGTCCTCCAATTTCCACCTCTACTGGTTTGTTATAACTCCTGTATAATGCTTTGGAAAGTCTGTATATTACCATGTCTCTCTCCAGTGGTTGTGTGTGTCGTCTGGACTGGGTCATAATTGTATATTTCTTTCTCTCTCTCTCTCACTCTCTAGTGCCTGTGTGCGTATGCTGGACTGGTTTGACCACCATGGCCACATCTGTATCGTGTTTGAGCTGCTGGGTCTGAGCACCTTTGACTTCTTGAAGGAGAACGGCTTCCTTCCTTTCACTGTGGACCAGATTAGGCACATGGCCTACCACATCTTTAGAGCTGTTTCCTGTAAGCACTGTGTGTGTGTTGAAGGGTGTGTGTGTGTGTGTGTGTGTGTGTGTGTGTGTTGCAGGGTGTGGGCGTGTGTGTTGAGGGTGTGTGTTTACTGTGGACCAGATCAAATACTACGCCGTATGTGTGTTTTGGTTGGTGGGTCGGAGCATGACAAATCTGCAAAGAAACCATGCTAACACACACCTACACGTTGTTTTTCCTAGTCCTCCATCGGAATAACCTGACCCATACAGACCTGAAGCCTGAGAACATTCTGTTCATCAACTCAGACTATGACATGGAGTACAACGCCAAAATGGTGAGTGGTGTCATCTTGCCATACAGCATGTGAATAAGCTCTCTGGTGACAGCTCTCTGGAATAAGTGACAGCTCTCTGGAATAAGATGCAGATTAGATTAAACTAAAGTTGTTACCCTCTCTCTCTTTCCCTCTTTCTCTCTCTCTCTCTCTCTCTCTCCCCCTCTCTCTCTTTCTCCCCCTCTCTCTCTTTCCCTCTTTCTCTCTCTCTCTCTCTCCCCCTCTCTCTCTTTCTCCCCCTCTCTCTCTTTCCCTCTTTCTCTCTCTCTCTCTCTCTCTCCCCCTCTCTCTCTTTCTCCCCCTCTCTCTCTTTCCCTCTTTCTCTCTCTCTCTCTCTCTCTCTCTCTCTCCCCCCCTCTCTCTCTTTTCCCCCTCTCTCTGTGTTTTGAACTGCAGAAACGGGATGAGAGAACCTTGAAGAACCTGGACGTGAAGGTGGTGGATTTTGGCAACGCCACTTTTGACCATGAGCACCACACCTCGGTGGTCTCCACGCGGCACTACCGTGCGCCGGAGGTCATCCTTGGTACGGAGAGACCCAACCTGGGACCATCTTTATTGAGAGAGGCCCCTATAGATGCTATGTTTATACGCCATTTCGCTATGTTGTGAACAACTATCATGTTTCTAGTTTTAGCGTTAGCTTTAGAATTGAGGTTAGGATTCGTGGATTCATATTTTTTTTTTTTTTGTAGTTGAACACTAAACCATATGTAGCAGCCTATCGAAATCTAGTGTTACCCTGTGCCTAATCACTGTATTGTGTGTGTTTGTGTGTGTGTGTCTAACTTGTGTCTGATGACTTTGTGTTTCTAACTGTGTGTTTTGTGTTTCTACAGAGCTGGGTTGGAACCAGTCGTGTGACGTGTGGAGTCTGGGCTGTATTCTCATAGAGTTCTACCTGGGCTTGACTCTATTCCAGGTAGGGAGCTTATTACATGACATACCCTATTCTAAACTCACACAGTAGCTTTCCAGGACTGCGGTTGAAGAACCCTGATTTTCGGGATATGTGTCAGCAGTTCATTCACAAGCAGCTGACGTTTTTACAGATTTTACCTTTTTAATATCAGTGGTTCCATGGCCTCCTTGAAAAAGAGATTCATATCTCAATGAGACTTGGATAGATAAATAAAGGTATTCCTGTCCTCCCAGTTGTCTGACTCATGTCTCCCTCTGTTCTGTATTAGACACATGACAGCAAAGAGCACCTGGCCATGATGGAGAGAGTGCTGGGGCCCATTCCCGTACACCTGCTGCAGAAAACCAAGTAGGTCAAGTCTGCTTGGCAAAGACACTGTGCCACTGTATGTCGCAGATCAGTCTAGATAGACTCCATTTCAAGGACAAGATACGCCATAGTCAATATCTGCATTGTCACAAATTGAGCGACAGTAGGCCTATGTGAGTGTGATATGCCGTCTTGCCCACCCGTGCCATCTTACTGAAGAACCACAATGGAGATGAGCCTTCAGGCTTTGTTGTGTTTTTAAAAAAAAAAAATTATCTGTCATTTTTAATGTATGTATTGGTCAGTCAATCAGCAGTTATGTTGTGGAAGCAAAGCGTACACTGTTCATGTCAACTAGTGGTGTGTTGAGCCAGTGTGAGTGACTGTGTTGTGTTTTGTTTCCAGGAAGAGGCGGTACGTGCACCATGACAAGCTGGACTGGGACGAACACAGCTCCTCTGGACGATATGTCAGGAAGCACTGCAAACCTCTCAAGGTGAGAACTCCTCCACTGTTAAATTGACCTGTCACCGAAGCGCCTCACAGCTCATTCACTCGTGATGGGAATAGTGATCTGGTTGATTAATGAGTTACATGATGCATTGGTATTACAGTTGTCAGAATCCAATCATTTCTTAACCCTAGCTAAAGGCCTTTTGTGAATTAGGAATGTAGCTAATCCCTGTAACAGAACTTGGTGCAGATCTACAAATCATCACCATAATGATTTTGGGGTTTTTGGAGGTCTATGGTTCGGTGTTAGTTCATATTGTTTGTATTGTATTTTTTGTTTATATTGCTTAGTATTATTCTTGTTGTAAAGCACTTTGAGTTGTCTATGTAAAAAGCTCTATTCGATTGATTGGACAGAACTCAATTCATCAACTCTCAGACCTGTCAAATCTGTGTATGAAAACTGTACCCAGTGGTGGTAACTCGTTCTTCCTCCCTCCTCAGCAATACCTGTCCTCTAAGACTTCTGACCATGAGCAGCTGTTGGAACTGATCCAGAGTATGATGGAGTACGATGTGTCCAGGAGGATCACATTGGAGGAGGCCATATGGCACCCCTTCTTCGACTGCATGAGAAAGGACCGCAAGAAGTAACCCTGCAGGGATAGAGACACACACACACACAGTAGCACCAGGGTGAAGTCGACACTTAGCACTGATCTGGGATCTGCTAACGTGCCCCAATTACTAACTTTAACCATGAACCAGGTAAAAACACCAAACTGACCAGTGTCTAGTGACAACTTCACCTAACTCCTATGAGCTACTCTGCATTTTTGTACTCCAAAGGAGACTTGCATTGACTGTATCAGTCCTCTATGAGATTAACCTGTCTGTTTATTTACTGCCTGAGAATGAGATGACTTGACAGTGTCCTATACATTTATTATTTATGTCCCATTTGAAAAAGATGTTTCTGTTTATCACCTTACTGTTGATCTGTTTTGATTTGTGACTAATGAATAAACATCATTTAGTATCATGCCTAAGTTGTTGCCTCTTTATTTGATATCTTTGGTCAGATGTTACATTGCTTGTACTTATTTATTTAGGAATTGCACAAAGAAAATAACAACTGAAAGACAAAATGAAAAAAAGGGGGGGGGGGGCAGCACGGCGTGCGCCTGGGCGCTGGCCTGGCTGGGGGCTGGATTCGACCCCAGTCTGAAAGCACGGCAAGAAAAGGTCAATAAAAGGTCGAACTCTCTTGTTACTCTACCCGCGACCGGCCGACCTGTGTGAGGCGAACGTGATAACCACTACACTACAGAAACGATATATATCTGTACCTTCTGTCAGATATAGTAATGATTGAATTTGTATCGATAGATTGACAAGTAAATTACCTGTGGTAGTTTTCAAGTCAGGATAGTCAGTGAGAACAGGTTTTTTTTGTGAATGAGCGTTTTTGAACCACCTATAGTACTTACACTTACCGAGCACTTGTACACCTTCTCATGGTGGAGGTGGTGTAATGGTGTGGGGAATGTTTTCTTGGCACACTTTGGGCCCGTTAATACCAATCAATCATCGCTTGAATGCCACAGCCCATTTGAGTATTGTTGCTGACCATGTGCATCCCTTCATGGCCACAATTTACCCGTCTTCTAATGGCTACTTCCAGCATGATAATGCACCATGTCACAAAGCAAAAGTCGTCTCAAACTGGTTTCATGAACATGACAATGAGTTCAGTGTTCTTCAGTGAACTTCCCAGTCACCGGATCTGAATCCAATAGAACACCTTTGGGATGTGGTAGAACGGGAGATCCACAGCTTGAAAGTGCACCTGAAAAATCTGTCATCATGGACCAGAATCTCAAAGGATGTTTCCAACATCTTGTGGAATCAATGCCACGAAGAATTGAGGCTGCTTTGAGAGCAAAGGGAGGCCCTGCCCAGTATTAGTATAGTGTTCCTAATAAAGTGTTCGGTGAGTGTACATTCATCCAGTTGATGGCAGTACAGCGCCCTATATTCCATTGTAATACAGCCAAATAGTGGAGTACGCACACAGAGACACCCTTATGTGTACGCGCACAACCTCTATTGTAGTTGATACGCAACAGTTTAAATGCAGATTTCCTAGTTCAAGTGATTTATTTGTTTATCTCAAAATGTTTGATTGAATACATTTGAATGAGTTTACATCTCTTGATTTTATTATTCTCAAAGTGCACCACTGTAACAATTACGGGAGATATACAGTTGGCTACATAATATGTTATAGGCTACAAATCAGATCATACTACTTACTAAGCTTATTGTTTTATTATATTTTGCACCTTGTTTTATTGTAGGTTCTTGCATTTAATAGCCCACATTCATTAGAGTATAAGTGGAACATACATTTCCTTTTTTTCGTACTCATTTTTTGATAAGGGGTCGTGCAATTCCGTTACTGTATTCACATTTATTTTTCATTTCTTCAATAACCCTTTCCTCTGGTAAAGTGGAACGTCACTGAAGACACAAACAAACGTTCAGCGCTGCAAAACTGACATGAAAATGTTAATATTTGGCTGCTAAATGAATAATAATAATAATAATAATAATAATATATAATTTCAATATAATTCAATATAATTGAATATTGTTCATTATTTCGCTTTCCCCATTATCATAGAAACGGAAGCAGTGTGTAAAACTGCGTAGGTTAGAATATTTTTTTTCAAAAATCGGTTTCAGCTATATTCGAATATCAAATACAAATATTTGATCATCTTCAACAATCTATCTTAAACAGCTACGGTAACATATCCTACGGAGTGTTCTATGCAAACTTGCTATGTTTGTTTGCAGATATTTTCGTTGTCATGGTCTTTTCGATTTTGATGCAATCACTTGACCAGCGGATTCTACTGCGCTAAGTAAGAGTGTCTGGACTCTCGAGTGACATGCAGTCCACATCCCCACTGAGTGGTTGAGAGAAACCTCTCATCAACTCGTGCAGCTGTTGCAGTCGCTGCCTCTCAGATGCTCAGACGTGGAATGTTCATTCAAGTGATGACTTCGCTACCGTATCATAGTTAAAAACACGACAATTGAACATTTCAGGCGGGGAAGGCAACAACATATTCTGTTTGAATTACTGTATTTGTAGTTTTGATAATTTGGCTGCTGGATTCAGGATGGGATCTCCGGATAAACAAGAAGAGAAGACTCAGGAATCTATCAACACCAAGACATCACGCATATCACACTGTTTTAGCGGGTTGCCCACCGTCGTGTGTATCATTCTGTCGGTGTGTTCCATGGCGTTTTGTTTGTTGGTAAACTTCAAGACATCTCACCTGGAACACCGAGTACACGTGCTGGAGATGGAGAAGATGATGCTGTTTCATTCCGACGCGTCCACGCGAGAAGAAAATGGAACTGGAGCGAATCTTCAGGACATGATTGAAATACTTGTCCAAGAGGTAAGGTTATTATTGAGTGAAAGATGTCTGACTGATCAATGATGCATGAAGGTCAATATGTGCTCAGTTTGAATAACGGAATAATCTGAAGGGCCATGTGGCTATCGCCACCACCACCACCATCATCATTATCATTATCATCATAATCATCATCATCATTATTATCATCACCATCATCATCATCATTTACACCAAAGTGATATTTATTCTAATCCATTAAACTACTTCATTAATTTTCATTCATCTTTTGGGATGTATGTATTCTAAGGGAGAGCAGCAGTGCATTATACACATTAGTAGCAGCAGATACACTCACTGATACACTAATGATTATTACCCTGCCTGTTAGCTGATAGCGGATCTTGCTTCCATTCAAGGAGAAGTTATTCCCATAATTTACCCTAATTTCTCTGAATCCTTTTTGTCCCCCGTCAGAGACTCAACATAGTGTTGCCCAAACTGCGTACTGCGAGGGAGGTGGTTCCAGACTGCACCTGTCCTCCAGGTAGGTCCTCTCTTCTCCTCTCCTCTCCTCTCCTCTCCTCTCCTCTCCTCTCCTCTCCTCTCCTCTCCTCTCCTCTCCTCTCCTCTCTTCTACTCTGCTCTGAGGGTGTGAGTGTTTGTTCTCCTCATCCTGAACTGAAACATTTCCTCCCAAATGCTGTGCTGTTGATAACTCACATTCCTCTGCATGACTTGAAAGCGGCGTGGGAATGCACAGGGGCACTTGGGTCCTGAATGGAATCTGAATACTGATAGTGTGTGTTGGTCCTCTCCATGTCTCCGCTCCGCTTTGCCCTGCCTGTGTGTATTGTCAGTAACAGCGGTCTGTGGGGAGAGGCTAGTCCTCTCCTCATCCCATTTGCCCTCACTGGAGTGATTCCGGACATAACAGGAGTTGGTGTTTGTGTAGCAGAGATGGTTGGTAGTTTAGCCTTGTGATCGGTGACCTCCTTCGTCCTCCTCCGTTGCCCTGAGATCAACTGTCCCTCTTGTTATCTATGGCTGGCTGCACAGAGCTCAGTACGAAGTGCAGCCTTGTCCCCATGTGTTGAGTAGTAAACATGGTAGTGTTAATGTGTTTCAACATCGTATAATATGTGTTGAATGTTCTTCCATTATCTTTGAGGTGAATCCAAAGACAATGTTCCATCTTTGGATACATAATAAAGTTATTTCCTATCCTTTTTTATTCTATTTTATTCTATTCTATATTTTAGAAGTAGAACCGCAGCTCTGCGGTTGAGGTCACAACAACCACAATATTCTTGCTAGATTTGATTCAGCCAGAAGCTCCCTCACATGTGGAAGTTATAAAGAGTCTAACATGGTCTCAGGTCCACAGAGACTTTTTGACAGAGTGGATTTATTGTGTAACTTCAACCATATAACATTACAATATATAACAGCACTGTTTAATACAAGCAGAGAAGACAGAGTGAGCTTAACCTTGTGTGAATTTGAACACTTTTTGCTCTCATTTTATATTTTATTTTCTGGAACTGAGATGGGATGACAGGTATATTACAGGAATGGGAGCAAATACGTGCCTGGTCATTGCTCTGAGTTATTATCTCTACTCTGTGTGATTTCACAGCTATAGAACATAGATCTCTGTTTTATAGTCTCCTGCGGAGTCAGCCACCATATGTCTTTTGCTCTGATGCATCTGTTGACTGTGATAACTTAGGATAAACTGACGTGATGCCAACACTCAGAGACGGATGGGAGGCAGTTGATGGTTTTATTACAGAATGTTGTGGTCTTACTGAGGGTTGAGGGCTTGAGTTCTGGAACCCCTCAGAGGTTCTCCTCACCCCAATGTTCCAGAACTAAAGAGATGAATGACGCCTTTACAACCTCATGAACTTGTATCCTGCCACACTGGCTCCCACAGCGTTGGTCCTCCCAATTAAGAAGTAGGACCAGTGATGCTTGAGGGAACAGAGGACAGGATTCCAATTCTGCAGTAAAGATCCGGATGTCTTAGAACTCAACAAAAGAGGATTTAACCGGTGGAAGGTTAGCCTCATGTTTTGACTATCGGGCTCCAAACATGAAGACACTTGAAGGGGGACACAAAGGAGAGAGGGAGTGAGGGAACATGAACTAATGATGTTAACAAAGACAGTCAATCGACGCCTGTCTACGCTGTCTGCACACTCAAATGTCAATTGGTTTGATTTTCATTGATAGAAAGGCGGTGCTTTTGTATTGGTTCTTTTGCATCGTAAGGAAACCACCCTTGTCATGAATGAATGCTGCATTGATGGTATTATCAATGGGCTGTGGAGCTCCTTGTTCAATAGCCAAGAATACCAAAGCCTAAGACAGGACTAGATGGTTTCTTCACTTCCGTTTAGATTGTATCGGTAGGTATCAGTGGCTTTATAGGTTTGTTGGTTTGTCTTTTCTGCATGTATAATCGTTTGTTCGTGACAATTTACAAGTATTCTATCTATTGTAATTACCCACTTCCAAATTTCAGCACCACAAAGCATATTTTCCCTTAATTTGTACTGTTATTCAAATACAACAATTTCACCAGAAACAGTATGGAGAGAGGAGACAGATAAAAGAGGTGGAGACAGGCAGCGTAGAATTGGCCGGCCTGGGGAACGAACCTCTGATTCTAGGGGCAATGGGTGGTCTGAAAACCGCAGTGTTAACCACTAAGTGAAACTCTGGAACTCCAGTAAGTCTTCCAGACCCTGTAGAACGATGCAGGTGGTCCCTGAGTCTCTCTTTCTCTCTCTCTCTTTCTCTCTCTCTCTCTCTCTCTTCTCTCTCTCTCTCTCTCTCTCTCTCTCTCTCTCTCTCTCTCTCTCTCTCTCCCTGTCTCTCTCAACCATGGTATTTATCCTGTGAGAAAAGCTAGTCTCTGTTCAATCGCTCCCATTGTGTCCCTCTCAAAGAGACATGGGAGTAGGTCAATAGAGGAGTGCTTGAGGAGCTTGGAGGGGAGTCCCTGCATTCACAGCTGTTTTCTTTACTGCTGATGCCCTGTGACGTGGTAAACAGACAGACAAAAGTCTCAGAAGCACTGGTTACTCTGTCTCTTACTTTAGGCTACCTTTAATGATAGATGGATGGATGGATGGATGGATGGATGGATGGATGGATGGATGATTTCCCAACAGTGGCTGGCTTACCCTTTTATCTACATTTCTGAATGATGTATGATGTCCTAACTCCTAACTCTTCTTTTAATACTGAATTTGTACATTATGTATTTAGGCTTATGCGTAAGGTTGTGTATCATGTAGTCCTTGCCTGGAGGAATGTTATTTGAACTCTAAAAATATGTATCTGGTCATGTTGGTATTATACCTGTGTATCAGGGGAGGCTGGTGGAAGTAGAAATCGGAGGACGAGCTCACTGTAATGAATGGAATGGATTGAGGAATGGTATTCAACACGTGTTGATACCATTCCTTATTCCATTCCATGCTTTACATGTTTGATACCATTCCTCATTCTATTCCTTGCATTTCAATGAGCCCATCCTCAGATTTCTACCTCCACCAGCCACCCCTGCTGTGTAACAACTTCACAATTACTCTGGTAACATCATTGTATTAACATGTTGTTACAGAGTGATTTAGTATGTGCTCTCTAAGTGTGTGATTAGGTTGGTACAGTAGAGTATGTTGAACATATATTTGTCATATATCCGTCCTCAACTCAGAGTCAGACAAGATGCTTTGGGGCTGTGTCACTGCTAAGCCTGTGGCCATCATAGCCATTATTACATCACGTGAGAGTGTTCTTTAAAAACCTTTTGATCTGGTATGTGTGCTCCATGGACCTCTTGTTACTCATAACTGAAGCTTGATGTCACAGTACATTCTGAATATAGGGGAAACAGAGAAAAGAGAGATGGGAGACAGGGAGAGGGGGAGCAGAGAGAAAGAAGGTGAGAGAGTGACAGAGTGAGAGAGTGGCATAGAAGTTGAGTGACAGAGAGAGAGAGCGAGAGAGAGAGAGAGTGCGAGTCGGAGAGATTGGGAAACAGACGGAAAGAGAGAAGGAGAGGGAGAAGCAGAGATGGGGCGAGAGAAACAGACAGAGAGAGGGACAGAGAGAAGGGGTGAATGTTTGGCATAACTGTTGTGTGACCCATGCCCCGGGGTTGTGGAAGCGTTTAACGGTACAGGTGGGCAGCAGGAGGTCAGACAGCAGCAGGACTGAAGCCATGGTATTACTGCACAGATAACTGGGCCTCTCCACCTCTCCTCCTCTCCTCCTCACCTCCTCTCCTCTGCTTTTATAGGACTTCCCAGGGAGAAGGCTGTAAAACTTTAAGATTTCCCCCAGAGGCGATCGTGAATGGAGTGTGTAATATGTGTCTGACTCAGAATGTATATTATTATGTGTGGTAGGATACACATGTATGGTTTTATGTGCACTTACATCCCTATACACTACAGAGGTTCAATCAGTCAATCAATCAATCAATCAATCAGACATTATTTGTATAGCACAATAAACCATAAAAAATGACAACCTAGTTAACTTTCACTTGAGAGGGTTTGTGAGAAGGAGTAAATGGTACAGATCTGTTATAAAAGGTCATTATTGATAGGCTAACTGGCATGCTTTGCCCTCTGTCATCATGCCCAGAGACACATTGTGCATTAGGGCGGGGGGGGGACTTTGAAAATGTCATTTCACTGTTTTAGATGAGTGGAGAACTACAGTATGTATGCCTGGGCTGGTCGCAAAAGAATTCTCTTGTTTGCGGAGGAAATGGAGTCTTGAGTCAGGAGGTTTATTGAAATAACCAGCCTGTACATATTTGCCTCGGAATATGAGTAAAAGAAACAATAAAAGTTTGGTCCTGTATGGTCCCTTATTGGAAGCATCTGTCAGTGGGGGCTGTAGGCATTTGGCTGGTGTTCAGCTAAGCTGTAAAACCTCTCTCCCTTTCCCTCCTTTCTCCCTCTCTTCTCACTCCCTCCTCCGCCCCCCCCCCCCCCCCACCACCCCTCCCTCTCTCACTCTCCTCTCTCTCTCTTTCTCCCTCCCTACATTTCACAATTCTATTGAATAACATGTGAGGCCTTCTCCTTCTTCAGGCTAACTCCTGGGGATGGAAAAGGGGATGGAAACGATTAGGGCATGTTAGGTTTAATCATCCAGAAATATAGGTGATTGTTTGAATATTTAATTGTGTGGAGAGATGGAAAGAACCCCCCCCCCCCACACACACACACACCCCTCTAACCCACTCTGATCCCACCCTGCTCTTTCATTCATTTGAGGAGGATGGTTTTTACCTCTCCATTGAAACACTGAGCTGGCGTGTCCCTCTGGCAGTCTTGCTGGGGAAGCTTTACCACCCATGGTAAATTTATGGTAGTGTAGAAATTGGGTTTGATTAGGATACTTTAAATCCAAGTCTTTAAATCCATGTCTAATATAACGTTAGGTACTTACCTAACATGTGTGTATGTGTGTGTGTGTGTGTGGGTTTATGTGGGTTTGTTTGTGAGTGCGTGCGTGCGTGCGTGCGTGCGTGCGTCCCGTGCCCATTTGAGTACGTGTCCCTCAGCCTATGTGTTTGTGCATGCCAGATCCGCACCTATTATGTCTGCTCCCTTTTCAAAATCATCTGGTCTTGTTCTCGTCCGTCATCACAGACTCCCAGTCTCCCTCCCAACAACAAGCTGTTCTGATGTTTTTGACAACCCGCTACACTCTGAACCCACTACTGCTCACTGAAGTGTGTTTATGTAAATGGTCTGTCTTGTCAGTCAGGATGTCCGAACGTCCATTAGCAGCTTAGGGTGAGACACACCTCAGTCACTCCAGGCCGCTCCTTTTTATCTGTTACATCATGACCTTCAACTTCTCAGCTACGTATTTACCAACGGTACCGTCTGAGATATTCCCACTCCACCATGCCTGTCTCATCAAAGACTCTGGCTCGCTCAGGGAGGGGGTTCAAAGACAGACCCCTGGGCCTCTGTAAGCCCCCCCCGCCCCCCCACCCACCCACACACACACACACACACACACACACACACACACACACACACACACACACACACACACACACACACACACACACACACACACACATGTTGCCCGGACTGCCGTCAGCTAGCGTGAGCATATTGGTGTGTGTAAAAGAACTGGAGTAGCCTGATCAGTTTAGCGCCTTGTGTCCCCCACCTCCCGCCTCCCGCCTCGCTCCCCTGCCAGCTCTAATCTTAATTGCAGATCTCTCCCCTGCCTCCAGCCGGCCAGCCAGTCAGCCTCCAGTCAGCCAGAGGATCCAGAGAGTCAGTGTGTTTCCTCCATCTGTGTGGCAGCATGCCATGGTTCTCCACAGTTTAACATCAAGACTGTACATGTGTCTCCCCTGGCCCCTGATACACACGGGCTCTCAGCTTTTACCTAGTCGGCTACAGTAATCTGCAGTCTGGTTTCAGTGGCACTACTAGTTGAACATCAAGGCTGTAGGTTATTTGTGTGTCCCTTGGTACCAGCCTAAAGATGCGGGTCTCTAGCATGGAAATATGATTTACAGAACACAAAACATGACAACCGGCAAAACGTGGCCTCGGAACACTCATGGGCACACTCAACATGGCTGACATGATATTTCGATGCATAATTACCATTCTATGGTCTGAGACCTGTGGACTTCTCCTCCATGCCTGGGGAGGTGAATGGGTTTGTTCTGTTTCTGTGCCGTGAACGAGAGGTTTGTTTGGCAGTTTATGTTCTTCTGTCAGAAATGGTTCTGCCGGGCCAACAAATAGACAACTTTATCTAGTTCCCAAATATCACAATGTTTTGTTTGTAACATCTTAAAGAAGATGATCCACGACCACCACCATATCAAGTTAACACTGATTGACGCGGTATCAGAAATGTCCTTTTGCATGTTGAATATCTTACATTGAATATTACGGATATTATAGTATATTATGCAACAGAGTAAATCTAGTGAAGTTGTTCCAGCTGCTTAACAACGGTCCTGTGTTGAAAGTGTTATTGACCCGATGCTGCAATCTGCTCTAACTGTAGTCATTGAATGTGGATGGGCAGACACATGGCTCCAGATAGTAGACCTACAGTATTTGTTGTTGTTGTTGCCAGAAGCGGTTTCTGAAAAGCCTTTAAGACAGTCCAACTGTGGGTGCATGGAGACTATTCAGCAGAGTTGCGTGCTGAGGTCGTTTCTTGATGACAATCTACTAATGATGTGTACTGTTGTGGAGCGCTCTGATTGGCTAGGGAGATAGTTGGGGACTAATCCCCATTCCGCTCTCCAATGGTACACACACACGCGCACACACACCCCCGCACACACACACATACACACTCACACACACACACATGCCCAAACACACGCCCGCACACACACACACACACACACGCACGCACACCCAGAGACACATTGTACATTGAAGAGGCTCCTCACACGCAGGCTGTGTTGACACAAAGCGCTTCACTAGGAAGTTTTACTCTGTTGTTTACTCTTGTCATCCTCTCCAGAGAGAAACTCTGTGGGTTGATGTCCACATAATGACTTGGTGACAGATCCTTGTTACATTACCCTTGGTGGGATTACCAACACCTGATAGAGTGTGTGTGTGTGTGTGTGTGTGTGTGTGTGTGTGTGTGTGTGTGTGTGTGTGTGTGTGTGTGTGTGTGTGTGTGTGTGTGTGTGTGTGTGTGTGTGTGTGTGTGTGTGTGTGTGTGTGTGTGTGTGTGCGTGCGTGTGTGTGTGATAGACACAAGGTGTTCAAACTCTGTCATCACATTCAAGATTAATTACACTCTTACTTTTTGGTTGAGTGAATATTATTTGGCCGTTTGGCATTTCGTGGATTTTCTGTTTCCTCCACTCCTCCACTCCCTCTTGTCAGTTCAAACTAGCAGAACAGTAAACACCTCTTATGTACTACATTGTGGGACAATATTGTGGGTGAAACAGAGTTAATCAACTCTTATGCCAACTAAGACATGACACAAATGTCAAATGGTGGAGTTATGGTGTTTCTATTACTGTTCACCCTTCAGAATATTTAGCCTATCTGTAAGTCAGGGGAGGCTGGTGGAGGCAGAAATCGGAGGACTGGCTCATTGTAATGCATGGGTTGCACGTGTTTGATACCATTCCTCATTCCATTCCGTGCATTACAATGAGCCAATCCGATTACTACGTCCACCAGCCTCCCCTGCTGTAAGTATGTATCATGTGGTCCTCTGTGGCTCAGAGCATGGCACTAACAACGCTTAGGTTGTGGGTTTGATTCCTGCTGGGACCATATATACTGAAAAATGTATGCACTTACTGCAGTGTAAGTTGCTTTGGATAAAAGCATCAGATAAATGGCGTATATGTCATTGGCAACCATTTGTCAATAAAGTTTGCTCAAGTGACATTATCTTCAGCACTCTTTCTGTTGTCATCATTAGCCAACACATTGACATGACTTGTCCTATTTTGCTTTGGGGTCTTTTATTCTGCATAGTTGTGATAATGATTGACCATCCTAATAGCCCACAGACATGGAAGGACCAGTGGCCAGGCCAGGGGTTAGTTTGACCCTGCGTGTGTGTGTCTGTGTGTGTGTGTGTGTGTGTGTGTGTGTGTGTGTGTGTGTGTGTGTGTGTGTGTGTGTGTGTGTGTGTGACCTGTGCACTGCTCACTCCTGGGACCTCAGCCTATTCCTCTCCATCAGCACCACATCTGTCACCCCCACCACCACCACCACCACTCCCCAGCCCGCTCTCAGCTGGGATCTGGCCCCCGGGGCTAGGGTCACACTGAACAGACAGCCTGCCTAGCCACGAGATCAGACCACTTTGTTTCAGATTAGACATCACAGAGACAGAGGTAGTTAGAGTTAAAGTGAAAGTCATACATCTCTGATGAAGTGACCACCCTTTTCCATGTCACACATTCCTGCCAGTTTAGGTCTTGTTGAAGTTCAAACCACAAATTCACACTGGTCTCAGTTGGCATTGTCATTGTCTTTTAATAGTGTGTTTTTTACGGATTGTAAAAGTCTTCTCTTAAAATGCTACTCTCCACATCTTGCAGTGTGGTCTTTCCCTGGGTTTCTCATCATGGTGTCAGTGAGTTTATTCACTCTCCCTATCGCTCTGGCCTCAGGAAGACTCTGTCAGGGGCTGGCTGGGAGGGGGCTGTAACGACAGAGCATGACAGCAACGATACTCTCCTCTTCCTCTCTCTCTCTCTCTCTCTCTCTTTCTCTATCTCTCTCTCTCTCTATCTCTCTTTCTCTCTCTCTCAATCTCTCTCTCTATCCCTCTCTCACTCACTCACTCTCTCTCTCTCTCTCTCTCTCTCAATCTCTCTCACTCTATCTCTCTCTCTCTCTCACTCTCTCTTTCTCTCTCCCTCGTTGGAGCATGACAGGAACGATACTCTCCTCATCCTCTCTCTCTCTCTCTCTCTCTCTCTCTCTCTCTCTATCTATCTCTCTCTCTCTTTTTCTCTCTCACTCTCTCTCTCTCTCACTCTCTCTCTCTATCTCTCTCTCTCTCTCTCTATCTCTCTCCCTCGTTGGAGCATGGCAGGAGCAATATCGGCAGCTACAGCAGCTGCTGCTGGACAGATGGTTCTTACATCACTGCAGTGCCTTTTTAACAGGGACAAACTGTTGGAAATATAGGAGGTAGTAAATGTTGTGAAACTAGCCAGTGTAAAACCAGTTCCTTCCTGTGTGGCTGACCCTTGTACTCTGCAGAAGGTCATCGTAAGCTTGAACAGTAGTTCAGTAGTTGAGCAGATTTCACTTCATGCTGCTCACCTCTCTTACTTCAAGACCTCTTCCCCTTCTCTCTGAGCTCACCTAAAAAAGCAGCCAGTAGTGTGTAACAGGGGTGGTTCGGTTGAACGTGGTCCCATGATGAGCAACCTTACTTGAAACCTCACATAGGTTTTGCCTAGGCTTTAGCTCAGTGGGTTAACACAGTAGATGACCTAGGTTTGAAACCCAGTCAGTCACATGTTCATCCCAATGTGCTCCTGCTGGGCCACAAAGCCACACCCCAGTCATAGATAGAACAAGGTGTAAACTGATTCCAGATCTGTGACTGTAGGAATTCTCACCCTGCTGGAGCCAAGCCACAGTGTGCGTGCGTGTGTGCGTGCCTATGCTTGCGTGTGTTAGTTTGTGTGTACATGCCGTGGTGCATTTATGTATGTGTGACTTACAGAGACCAGACGCAATGTCACCACCCCTCACAGAAGTGACGTGTGGACAGGCAGTCCAGCGGGACAGGTGGACACACAACAGCCATATCAATTCCTCACACATCATAGTGCTAGTTTCCCTGGGTGGGATTGCAGACGGTCCTCATATCTACGTCAGCTGAGGTGGAGTGGAATGTCCGTTCCCACCTTGATGATGAAGGTCATGACGGCTGCAGCACAGAGCATCTGCAGCTCAGGACACCTGCAGCACAGTACGTCTGCAGCCAGGAAGGGACTGGAATGCTTGGTGTCTGGAATGCTTGGTGCCACTGAGTGGAGACATCTGCAGTAACAGGAGGGGGTCTGTAGATTTACTGTGTAGGACAGAGGTCAGAGGGGAGGTGGACATCCCCAGGAGCATCTTACATCTCTCTCTGACTAGATCAGGATCCTCAGTCTTAGCCAGGAGGGTGGAAACACTCGATGGAATCTGTTCTGCGTTACTTCCTTCCATTTTTGTATTTGTTTTCATTACGTTTATTTGACAGGGGCAATATACAACAAAAACGTATCTCAGAAGCTGAGATCTGATGTGATATATATGTGATATATCTTAAAGTGATGCTACGGGATCATTTGTATCATTTCTGCCTGTAATTATGAAATTTCGAGCACTCACGAGCCAAAACGGGTCCCCGTCATGTGCGTACTGACTGTGTGTGTGGGGATTCACTGAGCGCAAGTAACTGGCTCGTCAAGCTAGAAACTGAAAGTAACAGCGGTTCCGTGGCTGAACGATGTAAGACACTGATTCAGTTCCTAGATTATATTTGTGAGAACTAAACATTGACCATCAACGGACCCCAAACGTGAGGTTTAAAAAAAAAATACAGACATACTTGCGAAGATCGCGTTCAGTCTCTTTAACAGCTCCTTTTCATCTAGAGTACCCATGACGTGCAGTAGACACAAACTCCCTGCATCCCAATTCTCCACCCATTTGTCATTTTTAATGAATTAAATTTCATTTGTCATTTCCCCCACATGGATTCAATAGCGTATGATTGATGTAGGAGCCCATGGTACGCCAGTCCTATGGTTTTAAACCCACTGTAGGTTTCAGTGAAGGCAGGTCCAGACCGATGCTCAGGGAAGAGTAACCTCATCCCCGGGCTATTGCACACATCTAAACGACTAAAAAAACGTGGGCTTAGTATTTGTTATTATTTGATTTCAGTGAAATTCACGCGGTTGCGAATCAGAAACATGTAGTGTGCAAGCACTGGGGGGAGACAACCGATGCGAGGTAAAGCAAATGGCTATGGGTCATCTGTTCTACTGGCTTAATGAAGGCCAAGTTTGACGTGTTGGTCCACTAGAACTTTCGCGTATTTGGGAACGAGACTAAGAGAAGTGAAACGAAGCAACATTGCGTCTGGTTCCAGGCTAATTCTGTCTCTGTATCTGTCTCTGTCTCTGTCTCTGTCTCTGTCTCTGTCTCTGTCTCTGTCTCTGTCTCTGTCTCTCTCTCTCTCTCTCTCTCTCTCTCTCTCTCTCTATCCCTCTGTCTGACTCAGGATATTGTTATGGCTTCATCCCTTTCTCTGTCTCTCTCTCTATCTCTCTGTTTCTCTTTTTATCTATCTATCCCTCTCTCTATCTCTCCATCAGACCCCTCTGTCCCCTCTCAGGATATTGTTACACCAGGCCATTCCAGTGATCCACATTCTTCAGCAATATAATCTCTGAGGAAATAATGTAACTGCCTCAATTAAGTAAACAGAAAATGCCATTTAGGAGCAGTTATGGTTTAAAACAAACCTTCAAACACTACTGGGTCATTAGTAGGGGTTTTAAAAGCCTATTTGTTTCTCATTTCCTGACAATTGAACGTTGTGTTTTTTTCAGAGGAGCACATGTTTGAGATAGCAGGCACCTGCTGGCTATTAAGAACAGCAGCTACAATAGTTTATGTCGTTTTGTTGAGGAATGAGAAGTGCTTCATAAAAAGTTTTGGAAAAATAACTTTATAGAAGCCCATATATGTATTTTATTTGGTTATAGTACAGGTATGTTGTTTAAGAGTTATTAACAGTCTTTTTAAAAAAAAAAAAAATGTTTAAACATATAAATTCTTAACCTTAGAACCTGGGTTTTTTCACTATGGATGTATAATGCTGGATTTAAAGCTCTTAATAGCTAAGTTCATGACATAGCAGTTTATAGGGAAGTTATCAAATGTTGCAATGGCTACTCTGCATTCTTTACCATATTACCGCCTCAAGCATCATTAATGGTGGTAATATCCAGACTGAGTGGTCAGCAAACCAGCACCTGCTTTTCATTGTCCTAGAACCACTGTTTATTGTTAAATATCATTAAAGTCTTTATTGACATGCCTCCGGGAATGAAATAAGAACTCTACACGTGCCAATGGAATTAGCTGTAATTCTTGAGAATGACCGAGTGGTCATTTCTGTGGAGAAATGCTGGAGAAGAGGAAAGAGAAAATGATTATTTAAATGTAGCTGTATTTTATATGCTCAATGGCCTGTAGCATAATTCCATACAATTCATCATACAGTACAACCTAAGACTTTCATTCCCAGGATTCTGATGTTTCAACTTCTAAATTCCAACATGGCCAGGGTTTCTGTGAAGTCTCTGTTACCAGTTCTGATACCAGGAGAATTTGTGGTCAATGACTTAAGTACAGTACAGTTCTATTATGTTTGTTTGTTGTCCCATGTTGTGTTGAAGGCAGTGTTCCAGCACCTCTGTGTGTGCCAGAACTTTATTTTGTCTGAGATGGTCTCATTGTTCTGGTTGGCATTGTGAAATAAGGCTCTTTTTCAGAATGTGTGCGTGTGTGTGTGTGTGTGTGTGTGTGTGTGTGTGTGTGTGTGTGTGTGTGTGTGTGCATACGTGCGTGTGTGTGTGTGCGTGTGTGTGTGTGTGTATGTGTGTGGATACGTGTGTGTGTGTTTCTGTGTGTGTGTGTGTGTATGTGTGTGCATACGTGTGTGTGTTTCTGTGTGTGGTTCTGTGTGTGTGTGTGTGTGTGTGTGCGTGCGTGCGTGTGTGTGTGTGTGTATGTGTGTGCATACGTGTGTGTGTTTCTGTGTGTGGTTCTGTGTGTGTGTGTGTGTGTGTGTGTGTGTGTGTGTGTGTGTGTGTGTGCGTGCGTGCATGCGTGTGTGTGGGCGCGTGGGGTACATAACTTGATATAGTTGTGTTGATCTCGCTCCAGTCATGGTGATACAGAGTATACAGTGCAGAACCCTCTTACATGTCTGGGTTCCCATATATCTCTGTACGCAATGCCAACAAACACACAATCACCACCTTTACCGTGACACACACTCACTGATTACAGAGCTGATTACAGTGCGTTCAGAGTACCCTGTTACAGCACATGATTGATGATGGTTTACACACAGCACAGCCCTGGAACACACACTTCAACGACTCATTACTTGTTGTATCATTATGCTCCATTATCATTTCTACAACTGCATGGTTGTGTGGCTGTGGTTTACAGTAATCACTCCAGGTTCTGTTGTTAGTGGTTATAGTGCAACGTGTAACGTGAGCCCAGTGGAGGCTGGTGGAGGTAGAAATTGGAGGACGGGCTTATTGTAATGCATGGAATGGAATGAGGAATTGGTTATCCGCCAGCCTCCCCTGCGTTAGCCGCTAGGCTAACTGCTGAGGAGAGCAGAACAAGCCCAAGCATTTCCTGCATGTCTGATAGGGGTGTAATGGTCGGGGAATCAGGACTGCTGCGGGGAAGGGGGTGGGGGGAGTGGGGGGTATGGGGGAGGGGTGCGGGGGTAATTGGTGTTATGAGTTCTTCTCTCTGAGAGACGTCCGCTGTGGTTAAAATTGGCTCCTGTTGTCACTGTCTGGCCGTGACGGAAGTATGACTGGATTTAACTCAAAAGGAATTATTTAACCGCAGCAATTACTACAATTATCTTAACCATGATCCGTAACCATAGCCCTCAAAAACAAATCGCTCAAATATTCACCTGAAAAGATTTGGGCCGAAGTGGTCCTTTGCAGCATGGTCTTCTAGTGATTACTGAGGCTCCTCCTCAGTGGTCTGTGTGGAACTGAACCCCCTACTGTTGTTGTTGTGATTTCTGTTGTGTTGTTTGTTTGTCTCTCTGTTGGAGGTCGGTAGAGCCACCGCAACACTTCATCATCTCAGTGCTGGCCCAGATGTGGGGATCTGGCAACATACTCGCAAAATAATACTGACATGACAACATACTTGCAAATAATGCTGACATGCCATACTCACACAATGTATACTGACAACATGCTCTCAAGCTATATTACCAACATGACACAGAACGGACCCTGCATAGCAAGTACCTTATGTATCTAGTTTTTGTAGTGTAGCGGTTATCACATTCGCCTAACACGCAAAAGGTCCCCAGATCGAGACCGGGCGGAAACATTGTTTTATACATTTTTAACTTTGGGGTAGTTCTGTTGCTAGTCTGTTACTGTAGCTACTGGCTAACTCAATACATAGACGTTTTGGAGTTCTGTTTTTGGGTTTGAGGAACTCAGATTGTACCCCATGGTCTTCCATTTCATTGGACAGGAAAGAAAGGAATGGAAAGAAAGGAATAGAAGGAATGGAAATAAAAGGTTTGAACTTTGTATTGAACTTGAACTTGATTTCATATCCATGTATCACTTCAATGTTTTAACAGTCTGCATTCAATGTATTCACTGGAGGGCACTTTACATTTACATTTATGGCATTTAACAGACGCCTTTATCCAAAGGGACTTACAACAAATACATTTGTTTAAGTAAGTGAATCATCTATCCAACAGTCATCATAAGATAAAGTAATCAATGCTCAGACCAGGGGCCATAGGCAGTCACAATGCTAGAAGAAAGATTTTTTCTTTTTTTATTAACAGGAGAGAAACTTGTACAGGGGGGGTAGTAGGGGAGAAGAGGTCTTTAGGAGGGACCGTTAAGATGTAGCCTGAAGAGATCTTTAAGATTGTTTGGAGGGCACTGATCTCTCTCTCTCTCTTGTCTTTCTATCGCTTTCTTTCTCTGTCTGTTTCTCTCTGTCTCTGATTTCTTTCTCTCTTTCTCTCACACAAATACTCCCCCCCCCCCCCATACACACACACACACACACACACACACACACACACACACACACACACACACACACACACACACACACACACACACACACACACACACACAGAGAATAAACAAGCTCTGTCTGCATCACATTATCACTCTTCGTACCCACAGCAGAGGAACTGTTAGCATGTTGGGATGAGAACTGAGGCAGTGTAAACATTAACACCAACCCTGCTTCTCCTGCCTGCCGTCCAAGAGAAAGAAACCCCAACAAATAACCAGCCCCACATGTGTCCTTCTCCACCCTCACCCAGCCTCCATACCTCTGACTGCTCAGGATCAGTTATTCTGTGTTATTCTATCACATGGCAATAGAAGGCAGCGGAATATACGTGGACACAAACAGCAAACATGGCCTGGTCCAGGTTTTATGCATGATAGCCTACTTGTTGCCTAATCAAGGCCTCCTGTGTGTGTGATACTGGTTGTTTAGTAATGGTGGTTAGAGGGTTTGTGTACAGTAGATGCTCTGATGGATCTATGGAGAACACAGGTCAAGAGCGCTCCCTCTCTCTCTCTCTCTCTCTCTCTCTCTCTCTCTCTCTCCCTCTCTCTCTCTGTCTCTCTCTATCTCTCTCTCTCTCACTTCCTCCATCCATGGAGACCACAGGTCAAGAGCATAGAGAAGAGCCTCTCTCTCCCTAGGTCAGGAGTTTAGGGAAGAGCTGTCTATAGGTCCTTGTGGGGAAACTCTGTGAGGCTTAATCTGTCTGGAGAAATCCTTTATACTATGTCCCTCAGAATTGGTAACGCTCCACTTTGTCTTTAGATCAGTTAGGTTGCTCTATCTTTATGTGATTCCTGAGATGTTAAACAGTTCTCCAGGTGCTGTGAGATCTGACCATTTGTGCAACGTGGCTGTTCTAAAGCCAGGTTGGAATGTAACCATTGACCCTCCATGTCTGGTGTGTGTATGTGTGTGTGTGTGTGTGTGTGTGTGTGTGTGTGTGTGTGTGTGTGTGCGTGTGCATGCGTGTGCGTGTGCGTGCGCGTGCGTGCATGTGTGTGTGTTGTGCGTGTGTGCGTGCGTGTGTGCATGCAGCCGCCCGTTCCTGTGGCGTGGGTGCGGGCATGTATGTGTGTGTGGTATGGCACAGCCTTCATATATCATACAGAGGAGATACTCATGTGTACTGTAACACCATGGGAACACATGTCAGCTATTAGTCTTCATTACACCAGGAGACCCCACATCTGGACCAATAGGAGAGGTCACTGACGTGTAGGGGGCAGGGCATGGCGCAGAAGGGGGAGAAGAAATGATTTATGATCAGTCATATCATAGTGTCAGATATAGGCCATATCTTTTAGATTTGACGTGATACAGTATTTCATATCTTAAATGAATGACACACCTCTCCTAAACATGTCACAGGACAGGTATAGATAAAAAATGAAAAAAAAGAAAGTCGCACACTCCTACTCTCGAATGCATACCGAACGGATCAACGTTTTGGCACCCAGTGCCTTCGTCTGGATGTTATGACACGGCTGTGATCTTACTGTAAATAGTCACATCTCTTGTCAAGCTGCCGTGAGTCAGTCTGTGTTGAGTGTTATTGACTTGTCTTAGCAGCCTGCAGAGAAGTGGCCTGTTGGCACAATGTTTCTAAACAAGGATTTGCCGCCAGAATGGAAGCATGGCCCCCGCTGGCAGGTATCCATCTTGACAAACAACCTTAATGCAACACACTGGGAAACAATTTCGACAAGGCAAGTGTGTGTGTGTGTGCGTGTGTGTGTGTGTGTGTGTGTGTGTGTGCGTGTGCGTGTGCGTGTGCATGTGTGATGGTCCTGACAAATGGTGTGTGTGTGTGCGCAATTGCATGCGTGCGTGTGTGGTTTGTGTCCATTTCCACAGGAATACATTAAATTACTCAACACGGTGTTATAAAGTGTACAAGTTGTCTATGTCTGTCTTGAGAATTTGGTTTCTGTTCTCTCCTTATAAGAATCGTGCAGGGAGGATTAGAGTCCAACATGAATGTGAGCTGACGTATGTGTGCGCGTGTAAGTGCAACATCTGTTTTGTGACTCACTGCATGTTCTTTCTTTTAAAGCATCCACGGTACGTACACTATTCAAATTTGTCCTTTAGATTTTTTAAATTAGGTCCTGAAAGGAGTTGTGTTCAGAGACCTTGTGTGGTGGTTATGGTTTAGGATGTAGATATATTCACAGTGGATTTCACCCATTTTGGTTCCATTGAAGGGGTCCAGAATCTCAAAGCTACGCTATTATTATTATTATTCTCAAACATGACATCACAACACATGACCTGTATTATGCCAGAGTTTCAACATGCGAAAGGTCCCCGTTTTGAGACTGGGAAACATAATTTTAGCCCCTATTTTAGGACTGAAGTCAGTGGTTGCGGGGCTGAGGGTCTGCAAGTTTGAGGCCTGGGGGGGTTTGCTGAGGGGGAACCCCAAGCCAGCAACCCCCCACCCTGGACCAGCTAGGCTCCTTGACCAGGCTCCTGGAGGACATGCTCTGGCTGGGTCTGCATCTGTATGAACCCTCAGCCAGCAGCCCCCCACCCTGGACCAGCTAGGCTCCTTGACCAGGCTCCTGGAGGATGTCCTGGCTGGGTCTGCTGGGTCTGCATCTGAGTGAACCCCTTCTGTATGGGTCTGGCTGGGTCTGCATCTGAGTGAACCCCTTCTGTATACATATGCTGCCAGAGTTACACACCTTGTTGCTGGTGGTATTCTTGCTAACATGTCGTGAACAGGCTGAGTGGTCTATTTACCTTGTCCCTGACACTACACTGTCTCTCCCCTCGGCACCATGGTCACAGGAAATGAGCTCACTGGGATTCTCTGTCATATCCTGCCTCTGTGGTGTTAGGGTCAGAGCAGGTGTCAGTCTCTCACCACTGTCCTCCTGGTTCTAATTGGAAACAGTGATGGGGTGTGTGTGTGTGTGTGTGTGTGTGTGTGTGTGTGTGTGTGTGTGTGTGTGTGTATGTGTGTGTGTGTGTGTGTGTGTGTGTGTGTGTGTGTGTGTGTGTGTGTGTGTGTGTGTGTGTGTGTGTGTGTGTGTCTGTCTCAACCTTTTGTCTGACCTGTCAGCAGTGAAAGACAAAAGAAGAAGAAACAGATCATGATAAGGTCCATGATTCCATATTATTCTTCCTATCCTGCAGCTGTATCATATTACATATGGTTGTGATATTATCCATGAGACTGTTCTAGTTTGACATCATGACTATTGCAACATTTTGCTCCACTTAAAGCAATGTATTGTATTCTGCCTTTTATCTGCCCCACATACTTGGTTGTTCTTATTGTGCAACTTTATGTTTTCCTCAGGTTTTTTTTTTTTTTATGCAACTCTGCTGTGCCTTGCTTTTGACATTTTATGCCAGACTGGAGGCAATCCACGTGAACACAATACAGACACAGACTGAGGGGCTCCATAGAGCACAGAACTGCACACACACTTTCCCCACAACACAGAGAGAGAGAGAGAGAGAGAGAGAGAGAGAGAGAGAGAGAAGAGAGGTGGTCAGAGAGAGAGAGAGAGAGAGCAAGAGAGAGAGAGAGACTGAGGTAGTCAGAGAGAGAGAGAGAGAGCAAGAGAGAGAGAGAGAGACTGAGGTAGTCAGAGAGAGAGAGAGAGTGAGAGAGAGACAGAGACAGAGACTGAGGTAGTCAGAGAGAGGTGAGAGAGAGAGAGAAAGAGAAAGAGAGGGGCTCTCTCCTTCAGAGCATCAACTATAACACCGTACCCCCCCCCCCACACACACACACACCGTACCCTCTAACCACCATTACTAAACAACCAGTATCACACACACAGGAAGCCACAGGATTAAGCAACAAGTAGGCTATCATGCATAAAACCTGGACCAGGCCATGTTTGCTGTTTGTGTCAACGTATATTCCGCTGCCTTCTATTGCCATGTGATAGAATAACACAGAATAACTGATCCTGAGCAGTCAGAGGTATGGAGGCTGGGTGAGGGTGGAGAAGGACACATGTGGGGCTGGTTATTTGTTGGGGTTTCTTTCTCTTGGATGGCAGGCAGGAGAAGCAGGGTTGGTGTTAATGTTTACACTGCCTCAGTTCTCATACCAACATGCTAACAGTTCCTCTATGTGAGAGAGAGAGAGACAGAGTTGAGGGTGAGAGGTCAGGCAATGTATATGTGAGTGTGACACAGACCAGTCAGGCTGAGCAGTAGGCCTGTGTCTCTGGCAGCATGAATGGCTGACCATCTTTCCTCTATGAGGAGACTAGGCTATAGGATTTATGTCTGTATGTTTGACTCCAGACTACAACAAGTAGGTGATAGATAGATAGGTGACATGCTCTGGGTCTTCCACTGTCTCTTGAATTCATGCTAAAGCAGCTGGGTCAAGCATTCACACACACACACACACACACACACACACACACACACACACACACACACAGTCATACTATCACACGCATGCACACACACACACACACACACACACACACACACACACGCTTTATATCAGCGAGGCCTGAGTGGCCTGATGCCACCCAATGGTTCCTAACAAGGAGCGGAAGTGGTTGTGCCTGCGTTTGTTTCTCTCATTCTCTCACTCTTTCTCTCACTCTCTCGTTCACGCTGCGTTTGTTCTTTTTGTGGATGAACAGTAACAGCCCCCATTCCTCCTGACCAGGTTTCATTCATTAACCAACTTCAAAAGGTCTCAGCAAATACGAAAAAGGCACAATCACTTTAGGCTCCAAATCTGAATGAAATTGAGACCAGATGAAATGTCATTAGTCGTTTTTAATAAAAAACACAAAGTGGTTTGTTCCTGCTCTAAGTGCCCTTAGCATCTGATAATCTGTTAACTGTCAGCTGCGTTACTGTGTGTCTAGAGACCATGAGTCTTGGCAAACAAGACTACTGTATGGATGATTTAGTGTTAGTACAGCTCAGCACTCCTCTATACTCATCCAAAAAAGTAGTAGACTGCCAGACTAGAGGCAATCCACGTGAACACAATACAGACACAGACTGAGGGGCTCCATAGAGCATATATATATATATATATAGAGAGAGAGAGAGAGGGAGAGAGAGAGAGAGGGGGGGGGGGGTCTCTTCTCCATGCCCTGTGTTTGTCCTAGCAGTTGTGCGTTCTATGAATTACCATTAAATCACTTGGTTTTGAGTTGTGAACCTCTCAAGGCAAAATTCAGAGTTTAAGCAGTGGATTTGGGCCAATTTGATCATATCAGTAATAGTAAGAGGTTTTATAGAGATTTCCCCCACAACAGATGGCCTTTTGGTTATAATCCCAACAGGCGTTCAGTAACTCTTATTCCATTTTAATGGAGAAACTATTATTTTTGAACAAGAGAGTTATTCATTGTGCAGTGTGATTATTGGATAGGATTTGGTGGTGTTGTATGATACAAGCCATTGCTTCAACACAGCAGCTGAAAGACTGAGGGGTTCAGGTCCAGTACTGGGGACGACTGCCTCTGGTCTTTGTCAACTGCAGTTCAAAGGTCATATAAGAGAGTGAAAACACACCAGTGCTGCCGAATTCCTTTTCTCAAGCATTGCCGCTGAAGTGTGCACTCATTCATTCCCCCTCTTGGATTTGAAAGCATTAGATGGGTGTAAACATATGCTAGGGAGGGAGTTCTTACACCAATAGAATGGATAAGGAGTTATTGAAATAGTATGCTGTATTGTTGAGTTCCAGTGTCAATTCACGTTTGACATTTATTTGCCATTTGTAGATATGGAGACATGGAATGGGTAGACCTCCACACACATTACACAAAAATCTTACATTCATAAATAGTAAAACAAAAAGGACATAGAATGAAGCAGTAAATTAATAATATAATATGCCATTTAGCAGACTATTTTATCCAAAGTGACTTACTGTACATTACAGTGAGTGCATATATTTAGGTGTATATGGTCCCAGCTGTAAACAAATGCACAATCTAAGTGTTACTATTGCAATGCCCTACCAAATAAGTCAGACAGGACCAACTGATATCAGCTTGGCATTTGACAACATAGTGAACTGGATGATAACTCCCTCTGGTGTTGAAAGTTACTGATGTTTAAATGAATGACAGGTTGTTCAGACAAGCTCTGCGAGTGACAGAATTGGCAGCCCAAGGTTCAAACCGTAGACCAGTGGTTCTTATAGACCTGTGATTCTGACCCTATACATAGATGATACATCAGTGTTTTTGAGTGGGCTCTATGTGACAGACTTTGGTTTGCTGGTCTATTTTCTATTGTCTATTCTCTGTTCTATACTTGTGAGGCAAATGGAACCGATCAGTTTTCATTGCCTGATTGTCTTTCTGTGTTACTCTCACTCTGAACCCTTTTGTTTCTCAATCTGACGTTTGAACGGTAATGTCAACCATTGGTGAGCGACAGAACGTTCTGTGACTGTGCTGCCTTCGTTTGTCAGGACCATCACACACACACACACACACACACACACACACACACACACACACACACACACACACACACACACACACACACACACACACACACACACACACACACACACACACACACACACACACACACACACACACACAGGTTTTTGAGTTTGTCTGGGTGTGAATAATCAGTGTCATCTTGTTACAATGATAGGCGTAGTAGTCGTGGTTGAGTGGTTAAGATGATAGACTAGAAATCAATTGGGGTTTCTAGTTTATTGTTAGAATCTTGCTGTCTACGGAGTGTTTCGCATTTTCTTTTCATCATATCTTCTGATTTTATCAGCCGAAGTTGAATGCTTTTGGAAGGGGTCAGGATGGCAGAGTTGTCGTAGGCACTGTGTTCAGGTCTTAGTCTCTTCTGGAGGTGTCTGTTCGACTTTCACTTCTCACATGCTTTATGCTCCTGCATGTCTTAAGGGAGCCTCCTGGTACCTTCAATCATAATGCATCCACTCGTCTGGCCATAATCTGTCATATACTGAGACACTGGCCACTATACTACCAACAAAATGGGGTACGGTGTTCCACCACGCAACTTTGAACACAAAGTTGCGTGGTTTTCGGCTGAAGATCAAAGCCTTCAATCATAGTGCCTCTACTGACTGGACAGACGGGAAATCTGGCCATAATCTGGCAGATACTGAGATACTGGCCACTGTACGACACAATGGGGGGTACCGTTATCCAGTGTGCAACTTTGAACACATTTTCTGTTTTTTTTGGCAGAAGATTAAAGGTGTATAAAGCGGTCAGGATGGCCGAGCGGTCTAAGGCGCTGCGTTAAGGTCGCAGTCTCCTCTGGAGGCGTGGGTTTGAATCCCACTTCTGACATGCTTTATGCTGCTGCATGTCTGGAGAAGGCCAAATGGTACCTTCATTCCTCGTGCCTCCGTTGGCTGGACAGGCAGGAAATCTGGCCATAATCTGGCAGATACTGGCCACTGTATTTCCGATGTAACACAATGGTGGTTACAGTCACCCACTGTGCAACTTTGAACACATCTTCTCTTTTTTTCAGCTGAAGGTTAAAGGTGTATAAATGGGTCAGGATGGCCGAGCGGTCTAAGGCGCTGAGTTCAGGTCGCAGTCTCCTCTGGAGGCGTGGGTTCGAATCCCACTTCTGACATGCTTTATGCTTCTGCATGTCTGGAGAAGGCCAACTGGTACCTTCATTCATCGTGCCTCCGCTGGCTGGACAGGCACGTAATCTGGCACATACTGAGATACTGGCTTCTGTACGACTGATGCAACACAATGGGGGTTTATCCACTGTGCAACTTTGAACACGTTTTCTATTTTTTTCCGACCGAAGATTGAGGTTGTATGAAGAGGTCAGGATGGCCGAGCGGTCTAAGGCGCTGCGTTCAGGTTGCAGTCTCCTCTGGAGGCATGGGTTCGAATCCCACTTCTGACATGCTTTATGCTGCTTCATGTCTGGAGAAGGCCAACTGGTTCCTTCATTCATCGTGCCTCCGCTGGCTGGACAGGCACGTAATCTGGCACATACTGAGATACTGGCTTCTGTACGACTGATGCAACACAATGGGGGTTTATCCACTGTGCAACTTTGAACACGTTTTCTATTTTTTTCCGGCCGAAGATTGAGGTTGTATGAAGAGGTCAGGATGGCCGAGCGGTCTAAGGCGCTGCGTTTAGGCCGCAGTCTCCTCTGGAGGCGTGGGTTCGAATCCCACTTCTGACATGCTTTATGCTGCTTCATGTCTGGAGAAGGCCAACTGGTTCCTTCATTCATCGTGCCTCCGCTGGCTGGACAGGCACGTAATCTGGCACATACTGAGATACTGGCTTCTGTACGACTGATGCAACACAATGGGGGTTTATCCACTGTGCAACTTTGAACACGTTTTCTATTTTTTTCCGGCCGAAGATTGAGGTTGTATGAAGAGGTCAGGATGGCCGAGCGGTCTAAGGCGCTGCGTTAAGGCCGCAGTCTCCTCTGGAGGCGTGGGTTCGAATCCCACTTCTGACATGCTTTATGCTGCTGCATGTCTGGAGAAGGCCAACTGGTACCTTCATTCATCGTGCCTCCGCTGGCTGGACTGGCACGTAATCTGGCACATACTGAGATACTGGCTTCTGTACGACTGATGCAACACAATGGGGGTTTATCCACTGTGCAACTTTGAACACGTTTTCTATTTTTTTTCGGCCAAAGATTGAGATTGTATGAAGGGGTCAGGATGGCCGAGCGGTCTAAGGCGCTGCGTTCAGGTCGCAGTCTCCTCTGGAGGCGTGGGTTCGAATCCCACTTCTGACATGCTTTATGCTGCTGCATGTCTGGAGAAGGCCAACTGGTACCTTCATTCATCGTGCCTCCGCTGGCTGGACAGGCACGTAATCTGGCACATACTGAGATACTGGCTTCTGTACGACTGATGCAACACAATGGGGGTTTATCCACTGTGCAACTTTGAACACGTTTTCTATTTTTTTCCGGCCGAAGATTGAGGTTGTATGAAGAGGTCAGGATGGCCGAGCGGTCTAAGGCGCTGCGTTTAGGCCGCAGTCTCCTCTGGAGGCGTGGGTTCAAATCCCACTTCTGACATGCTTTATGCTGCTGCATGTCTGGAGAAGGCCAACTGGTACCTTCATTCATCGTGCCTCCGCTGGCTGGACAGGCACGTAATCTGGCACATACTGAGATACTGGCTTCTGTACGACTGATGCAACACAATGGGGGTTTATCCACTGTGCAACTTTGAACACGTTTTCTATTTTTTTCCGGCCGAAGATTGAGATTGTATGAAGGGGTCAGGATGGCCGAGCGGTCTAAGGCGCTGCGTTTAGGCCGCAGTCTCCTCTGGAGGCGTGGGTTCGAATCCCACTTCTGACATGCTTTATGCTGCTGCATGTCTGGAGAAGGCCAACTGGTACCTTCATTCATCGTGCCTCCGCTGGCTGGACAGGCACGTAATCTGGCACATACTGAGATACTGGCTTCTGTACGACTGATGCAACACAATGGGGGTTATCCACTGTGCAACTTTGAACACGTTTTCTATTTTTTTTCGGCCGAAGATTGAGATTGTATGAAGGGGTCAGGATGGCCGAGCGGTCTAAGGCGCTGCGTTCAGGTCGCAGTCTCCTCTGGAGGCGTGGGTTCAAATCCCACTTCTGACATGCTTTATGCTGCTGCATGTCTGGAGAAGGCCAACTGGTACCTTCATTCATCGTGCCTCCGCTGGCTGGACAGGCACGTAATCTGGCACATACTGAGATACTGGCTTCTGTACGACTGATGCAACACAATGGGGGTTTATCCACTGTGCAACTTTGAACACGTTTTCTATTTTTTTCCGGCCGAAGATTGAGATTGTATGAAGGGGTCAGGATGGCCGAGCGGTCTAAGGGGCTGCGTTTAGGCCGCAGTCTCCTCTGGAGGCGTGGGTTCGAATCCCACTTCTGACATGCTTTATGCTGCTGCATGTCTGGAGAAGGCCAACTGGTACCTTCATTCATCGTGCCTCCGCTGGCTGGACAGGCACGTAATCTGGCACATACTGAGATACTGGCTTCTGTACGACTGATGCAACACAATGGGGGTTATCCACTGTGCAACTTTGAACACGTTTTCTATTTTTTTTCGGCCGAAGATTGAGATTGTATGAAGGGGTCAGGATGGCCGAGCGGTCTAAGGCGCTGCGTTCAGGTCGCAGTCTCCTCTGGAGGCGTGGGTTCGAATCCCACTTCTGACATGCTTTATGCTGCTGCATGTCTGGAGAAGGCCAACTGGTACCTTCATTCCTCGTGCCTCCGTTGGCTGGACAGGCAGGAAATCTGGCCATAATCTGGCAGATACTGGCCACTGTATTTCCGATGTAACACAATGGTGGTTACAGTCACCCACTGTGCAACTTTGAACACATCTTCTCTTTTTTTCAGCTGAAGGTTAAAGGTGTATAAATGGGTCAGGGTGGCCGAGCGGTCTAAGGCGCTGCGTTCAGGTCGCAGTCTCCTCTGGAGGCGTGGGTTCGAATCCCACTTCTGACATGCTTTATGCTGCTGCATGTCTGGAGAAGGCCAACTGGTACCTTCATTCATCGTGCCTCCGCTGGCTGGACAGGCACGTAATCTGGCACATACTGAGATACTGGCTTCTGTACGACTGATGCAAAACAATGGGGGTTTATCCACTGTGCAACTTTGAACACGTTTTCTATTTTTTTTCGGCCAAAGATTGAGATTGTATGAAGGGGTCAGGATGGCCGAGCGGTCTAAGGCGCTGCGTTCAGGTCGCAGTCTCCTCTGGAGGCGTGGGTTCGAATCCCACTTCTGACATGCTTTATGCTGCTGCATGTCTGGAGAAGGCCAACTGGTACCTTCATTCATCGTGCCTCTGCTGGCTGGACAGGCACGTAATCTGGCACATACTGAGATACTGGCTTCTGTACGACTGATGCAACACAATGGGGGTTTATCCACTGTGCAACTTTGAACACGTTTTCTATTTTTTTCCGGCCGAAGATTGAGGTTGTATGAAGAGGTCAGGATGGCCGAGCGGTCTAAGGCGCTGCGTTTAGGCCGCAGTCTCCTCTGGAGGCGTGGGTTCGAATCCCACTTCTGACATGCTTTATGCTGCTGCATGTCTGGAGAAGGCCAACTGGTACCTTCATTCATCGTGACTCCGCTGGCTGGACAGGCACGTAATCTGGCACATACTGAGATACTGGCTTCTGTACGACTGATGCAACACAATGGGGGTTTATCCACTGTGCAACTTTGAACACGTTTTCTATTTTTTTCCGGCCGAAGATTGAGATTGTATGAAGGGGTCAGGATGGCCGAGCGGTCTAAGGGGCTGCGTTTAGGCCGCAGTCTCCTCTGGAGGCGTGAGTTCGAATCCCACTTCTGACATGCTTTATGCTGCTGCATGTCTGGAGAAGGCCAACTGGTACCTTCATTCATCGTGCCTCCGCTGGCTGGACAGGCACGTAATCTGGCACATACTGAGATACTGGCTTCTGTACGACTGATGCAACACAATGGGGGTTATCCACTGTGCAACTTTGAACACGTTTTCTATTTTTTTTCGGCCGAAGATTGAGATTGTATGAAGGGGTCAGGATGGCCGAGCGGTCTAAGGCGCTGCGTTCAGGTCGCAGTCTCCTCTGGAGGCGTGGGTTCGAATCCCACTTCTGACATGCTTTATGCTGCTGCATGTCTGGAGAAGGCCAACTGGTACCTTCATTCATCGTGCCTCCGCTGGCTGGACAGGCACGTAATCTGGCACATACTGAGATACTGGCTTCTGTACGACTGATGCAAAACAATGGGGGTTTATCCACTGTGCAACTTTGAACACGTTTTCTATTTTTTTTCGGCCAAAGATTGAGATTGTATGAAGGGGTCAGGATGGCCGAGCGGTCTAAGGCGCTGCGTTCAGGTCGCAGTCTCCTCTGGAGGCGTGGGTTCGAATCCCACTTCTGACATGCTTTATGCTGCTGCATGTCTGGAGAAGGCCAACTGGTACCTTCATTCATCGTGCCTCTGCTGGCTGGACAGGCACGTAATCTGGCACATACTGAGATACTGGCTTCTGTACGACTGATGCAACACAATGGGGGTTTATCCACTGTGCAACTTTGAACACGTTTTCTATTTTTTTCCGGCCGAAGATTGAGGTTGTATGAAGAGGTCAGGATGGCCGAGCGGTCTAAGGCGCTGCGTTTAGGCCGCAGTCTCCTCTGGAGGCGTGGGTTCGAATCCCACTTCTGACATGCTTTATGCTGCTGCATGTCTGGAGAAGGCCAACTGGTACCTTCATTCATCGTGCCTCCGCTGGCTGGACAGGCACGTAATCTGGCACATACTGAGATACTGGCTTCTGTACGACTGATGCAACACAATGGGGGTTTATCCACTGTGCAACTTTGAACACGTTTTCTATTTTTTTCCGGCCGAAGATTGAGATTGTATGAAGGGGTCAGGATGGCCGAGCGGTCTAAGGGGCTGCGTTTAGGCCGCAGTCTCCTCTGGAGGCGTGGGTTCGAATCCCACTTCTGACATGCTTTATGCTGCTGCATGTCTGGAGAAGGCCAACTGGTACCTTCATTCATCGTGCCTCCGCTGGCTGGACAGGCACGTAATCTGGCACATACTGAGATACTGGCTTCTGTACGACTGATGCAACACAATGGGGGTTATCCACTGTGCAACTTTGAACACGTTTTCTATTTTTTTTCGGCCGAAGATTGAGATTGTATGAAGGGGTCAGGATGGCCGAGCGGTCTAAGGCGCTGCGTTCAGGTCGCAGTCTCTTCTGGAGGCGTGGGTTCGAATCCCACTTCTGACATGCTTTATGCTGCTGCATGTCTGGAGAAGGCCAACTGGTACCTTCATTCCTCGTGCCTCCGTTGGCTGGACAGGCAGGAAATCTGGCCATAATCTGGCAGATACTGGCCACTGTATTTCCGATGTAACACAATGGTGGTTACAGTCACCCACTGTGCAACTTTGAACACATCTTCTCTTTTTTTCAGCTGAAGGTTAAAGGTGTATAAATGGGTCAGGATGGCCGAGCGGTCTAAGGCGCTGCGTTCAGGTCGCAGTCTCCTCTGGAGGCGTGGGTTCGAATCCCACTTCTGACATGCTTTATGCTGCTGCATGTCTGGAGAAGGCCAACTGGTACCTTCATTCATCGTGCCTCCGCTGGCTGGACAGGCACGTAATCTGGCACATACTGAGATACTGGCTTCTGTACGACTGATGCAAAACAATGGGGGTTTATCCACTGTGCAACTTTGAACACGTTTTCTATTTTTTTTCGGCCAAAGATTGAGATTGTATGAAGGGGTCAGGATGGCCGAGCACATGTCTGGAGAAGGCCAACTGGTACCTTCATTCATCGTGCCTCCGCTGGCTGGACAGGCACGTAATCTGGCACATACTGAGATACTGGCTTCTGTACGACTGATGCAACACAATGGGGGTTTATCCACTGTGCAACTTTGAACACGTTTTCTATTTTTTTTCGGCCAAAGATTGAGATTGTATGAAGGGGTCAGGATGGCCGAGCGGTCTAAGGCGCTGCGTTCAGGTCGCAGTCTCCTCTGGAGGAGTGGGTTTGAATCCCACTTCTGACATGCTTTATGCTGCTGCATGTCTGGAGAAGGCCAACTGGTACCTTCATTCATCGTGCCTCCGCTGGCTGGACAGGCACGTAATCTGGCACATACTGAGATACTGGCTTCTGTTCGACTGATGCAACACAATGGGGGTTATCCACTGTGCAACTTTGAACATGTTTTCTATTTTTTTTCGGCCGAAGATTGAGATTGTATGAAGGGGTCAGGATGGCCGAGCGGTCTAAGGCGCTGCGTTCAGGTCGCAGTCTCCCCTGGAGGCGTGGGTTCAAATCCCACTTCTGACATGCTTTATGCTGCTGCATGTCTGGAGAAGGCCAACTGGTACCTTCATTCATCGTGCCTCCGCTGGCTGGACTGGCACGTAATCTGGCACATACTGAGATACTGGCTTCTGAACGACTGATGCAACACAATGGGGGTTTATCCACTGTGCAACTTTGAACACGTTTTCTATTTTTTTTCGGCCAAAGATTGAGATTGTATGAAGGGGTCAGGATGGCCGAGCGGTCTAAGGCGCTGCGTTCAGGTCGCAGTCTCCCCTGGAGGCGTGGGTTCGAATCCCACTTCTGACATGCTTTATGCTGCTGCATGTCTGGAGAAGGCCAACTGGTACCTTCATTCCTCGTGCCTCCGTTGGCTGGACAGGCAGGAAATCTGGCCATAATCTGGCAGATACTGGCCACTGTATTTCCGATGTAACACAATGGTGGTTACAGTCACCCACTGTGCAACTTTGAACACATCTTCTCTTTTTTTCAGCTGAAGGTTAAAGGTGTATAAATGGGTCAGGATGGCTGAGCGGTCTAAGGCGCTGCGTTCAGGTCGCAGTCTCCTCTGGAGGCGTGGGTTCGAATCCCACTTCTGACATGCTTTATGCTGCTGCATGTCTGGAGAAGGCCAACTGGTACCTTCATTCATCGTGCCTCCGCTGGCTGGACAGGCACGTAATCTGGCACATACTGAGATACTGGCTTCTGTTCGACTGATGCAACACAATGGGGGTTATCCACTGTGCAACTTTGAACACGTTTTCTATTTTTTTTCGGCCGAAGATTGAGATTGTATGAAGGGGTCAGGATGGCTGAGCGGTCTAAGGCGCTGCGTTCAGGTCGCAGTCTCCTCTGGAGGCGTGGGTTCAAATCCCACTTCTGACATGCTTTATGCTGCTGCATGTCTGGAGAAGGCCAACTGGTACCTTCATTCATCGTGCCTCCGCTGGCTGGACTGGCACGTAATCTGGCACATACTGAGATACTGGCTTCTGAACGACTGATGCAACACAATGGGGGTTTATCCACTGTGCAACTTTGAACACGTTTTCTATTTTTTTTCGGCCAAAGATTGAGATTGTATGAAGGGGTCAGGATGGCCGAGCGGTCTAAGGCGCTGCGTTCAGGTCGCAGTCTCCCCTGGAGGCGTGGGTTCGAATCCCACTTCTGACATGCTTTATGCTGCTGCATGTCTGGAGAAGGCCAACTGGTACCTTCATTCCTCGTGCCTCCGTTGGCTGGACAGGCAGGAAATCTGGCCATAATCTGGCAGATACTGGCCACTGTATTTCCGATGTAACACAATGGTGGTTACAGTCACCCACTGTGCAACTTTGAACACATCTTCTCTTTTTTTCAGCTGAAGGTTAAAGGTGTATAAATGGGTCAGGATGGCTGAGCGGTCTAAGGCGCTGCGTTCAGGTCGCAGTCTCCTCTGGAGGCGTGGGTTCGAATCCCACTTCTGACATGCTTTATGCTGCTGCATGTCTGGAGAAGGCCAACTGGTACCTTCATTCATCGTGCCTCCGCTGGCTGGACTGGCACGTAATCTGGCACATACTGAGATACTGGCTTCTGTACGACTGATGCAACACAATGGGGGTTTATCCACTGTGCAACTTTGAACACGTTTTCTATTTTTTTTCGGCCGAAGATTGAGATTGTATGAAGGGGTCAGGATGGCCGAGCGGTCTAAGGCGCTGCGTTCAGGTCGCAGTCTCCTCTGGAGGCGTGGGTTCGAATCCCACTTCTGACATGCTTTATGCTGCTTCATGTCTGGAGAAGGCCAACTGGTACCTTCATTCATCGTGCCTCCGCTGGCTGGACTGGCACGTAATCTGGCACATACTGAGATACTGGCTTCTGTACGACTGATGCAACACAATGGGGGTTTATCCACTGTGCAACTTTGAACACGTTTTCTATTTTTTTTCGGCCGAAGATTGAGATTGTATGAAGGGGTCAGGATGGCCGAGCGGTCTAAGGCGCTGCGTTCAGGTCGCAGTCTCCTCTGGAGGCGTGGGTTCGAATCCCACTTCTGACATGCTTTATGCTGCTGCATGTCTGGAGAAGGCCAACTGGTACCTTCATTCATCGTGCCTCCGCTGGCTGGACAGGCACGTAATCTGGCACATACTGAGATACTGGCTTCTGTACGACTGATGCAAAACAATGGGGGTTTATCCACTGTGCAACTTTGAACACGTTTTCTATTTTTTTTCGGCAAAAGATTGAGATTGTATGAAGGGGTCAGGATGGCCGAGCGGTCTAAGGCGCTGCGTTCAGGTCGCAGTCTCCTCTGGAGGCGTGGGTTCAAATCCCACTTCTGACATGCTTTATGCTGCTGCATGTCTGGAGAAGGCCAACTGGTACCTTCATTCATCGTGCCTCCGCTGGCTGGACTGGCACGTAATCTGGCACATACTGAGATACTGGCTTCTGTACGACTGATGCAACACAATGGGGGTTTATCCACTGTGCAACTTTGAACACGTTTTCTATTTTTTTCCGGCCGAAGATTGAGGTTGTATGAAGAGGTCAGGATGGCCGAGCGGTCTAAGGCGCTGCGTTTAGGCCGCAGTCTCCTCTGGAGGCGTGGGTTCGAATCCCACTTCTGACATGCTTTATGCTGCTGCATGTCTGGAGAAGGCCAACTGGTACCTTCATTCATCGTGCCTCCGCTGGCTGGACTGGCACGTAATCTGGCACATACTGAGATACTGGCTTCTGTACGACTGATGCAACACAATGGGGGTTTATCCACTGTGCAACTTTGAACACGTTTTCTATTTTTTTTCGGCCGAAGATTGAGATTGTATGAAGGGGTCAGGATGGCCGAGCGGTCTAAGGCGCTGCGTTCAGGTCGCAGTCTCCTCTGGAGGCGTGGGTTCGAATCCCACTTCTGACATGCTTTATGCTGCTTCATGTCTGGAGAAGGCCAACTGGTACCTTCATTCATCGTGCCTCCGCTGGCTGGACTGGCACGTAATCTGGCACATACTGAGATACTGGCTTCTGTACGACTGATGCAACACAATGGGGGTTTATCCACTGTGCAACTTTGAACACGTTTTCTATTTTTTTTCGGCCGAAGATTGAGATTGTATGAAGGGGTCAGGATGGCCGAGCGGTCTAAGGCGCTGCGTTCAGGTCGCAGTCTCCTCTGGAGGCGTGGGTTCGAATCCCACTTCTGACATGCTTTATGCTGCTGCATGTCTGGAGAAGGCCAACTGGTACCTTCATTCATCGTGCCTCCGCTGGCTGGACTGGCACGTGATCTGGCACATACTGAGATACTGGCTTCTGTACGACTGATGCAACACAATGGGGGTTTATCCACTGTGCAACTTTGAACACGTTTTCTATTTTTTTTCGGCCAAAGATTGAGATTGTATGAAGGGGTCAGGATGGCCGAGCGGTCTAAGGCGCTGCGTTCAGGTCGCAGTCTCCCCTGGAGGCGTGGGTTCGAATCCCACTTCTGACATGCTTTATGCTGCTGCATGTCTGGAGAAGGCCAACTGGTACCTTCATTCCTCGTGCCTCCGTTGGCTGGACAGGCAGGAAATCTGGCCATAATCTGGCAGATACTGGCCACTGTATTTCCGATGTAACACAATGGTGGTTACAGTCACCCACTGTGCAACTTTGAACACATCTTCTCTTTTTTTCAGCTGAAGGTTAAAGGTGTATAAATGGGTCAGGATGGCTGAGTGGTCTAAGGCGCTGCGTTCAGGTCGCAGTCTCCTCTGGAGGCGTGGGTTCGAATCCCACTTCTGACATGCTTTATGCTGCTGCATGTCTGGAGAAGGCCAACTGGTACCTTCATTCATCGTGCCTCCGCTGGCTGGACTGGCACGTAATCTGGCACATACTGAGATACTGGCTTCTGTACGACTGATGCAACACAATGGGGGTTTATCCACTGTGCAACTTTGAACACGTTTTCTATTTTTTTTCGGCCGAAGATTGAGATTGTATGAAGGGGTCAGGATGGCCGAGCGGTCTAAGGCGCTGCGTTCAGGTCGCAGTCTCCTCTGGAGGCGTGGGTTCGAATCCCACTTCTGACATGCTTTATGCTGCTTCATGTCTGGAGAAGGCCAACTGGTACCTTCATTCATCGTGCCTCCGCTGGCTGGACTGGCACGTAATCTGGCACATACTGAGATACTGGCTTCTGTACGACTGATGCAACACAATGGGGGTTTATCCACTGTGCAACTTTGAACACGTTTTCTATTTTTTTTCGGCCGAAGATTGAGATTGTATGAAGGGGTCAGGATGGCCGAGCGGTCTAAGGCGCTGCGTTCAGGTCGCAGTCTCCTCTGGAGGCGTGGGTTCGAATCCCACTTCTGACATGCTTTATGCTGCTGCATGTCTGGAGAAGGCCAACTGGTACCTTCATTCATCGTGCCTCCGCTGGCTGGACAGGCACGTAATCTGGCACATACTGAGATACTGGCTTCTGTACGACTGATGCAAAACAATGGGGGTTTATCCACTGTGCAACTTTGAACACGTTTTCTATTTTTTTTCGGCAAAAGATTGAGATTGTATGAAGGGGTCAGGATGGCCGAGCGGTCTAAGGCGCTGCGTTCAGGTCGCAGTTTCCTCTGGAGGCGTGGGTTCAAATCCCACTTCTGACATGCTTTATGCTGCTGCATGTCTGGAGAAGGCCAACTGGTACCTTCATTCATCGTGCCTCCGCTGGCTGGACTGGCACGTAATCTGGCACATACTGAGATACTGGCTTCTGTACGACTGATGCAACACAATGGGGGTTTATCCACTGTGCAACTTTGAACACGTTTTCTATTTTTTTCCGGCCGAAGATTGAGGTTGTATGAAGAGGTCAGGATGGCCGAGCGGTCTAAGGCGCTGCGTTTAGGCCGCAGTCTCCTCTGGAGGCGTGGGTTCGAATCCCACTTCTGACATGCTTTATGCTGCTGCATGTCTGGAGAAGGCCAACTGGTACCTTCATTCATCGTGCCTCCGCTGGCTGGACTGGCACGTAATCTGGCACATACTGAGATACTGGCTTCTGTACGACTGATGCAACACAATGGGGGTTTATCCACTGTGCAACTTTGAACACGTTTTCTATTTTTTTTCGGCCGAAGATTGAGATTGTATGAAGGGGTCAGGATGGCCGAGCGGTCTAAGGCGCTGCGTTCAGGTCGCAGTCTCCTCTGGAGGCGTGGGTTCGAATCCCACTTCTGACATGCTTTATGCTGCTTCATGTCTGGAGAAGGCCAACTGGTACCTTCATTCATCGTGCCTCCGCTGGCTGGACTGGCACGTAATCTGGCACATACTGAGATACTGGCTTCTGTACGACTGATGCAACACAATGGGGGTTTATCCACTGTGCAACTTTGAACACGTTTTCTATTTTTTTTCGGCCGAAGATTGAGATTGTATGAAGGGGTCAGGATGGCCGAGCGGTCTAAGGCGCTGCGTTCAGGTCGCAGTCTCCTCTGGAGGCGTGGGTTCGAATCCCACTTCTGACATGCTTTATGCTGCTGCATGTCTGGAGAAGGCCAACTGGTACCTTCATTCATCGTGCCTCCGCTGGCTGGACTGGCACGTGATCTGGCACATACTGAGATACTGGCTTCTGTACGACTGATGCAACACAATGGGGGTTTATCCACTGTGCAACTTTGAACACGTTTTCTATTTTTTTTCGGCCGAAGATTGAGATTGTATGAAGGGGTCAGGATGGCCGAGCGGTCTAAGGCGCTGCGTTCAGGTCGCAGTCTCCTCTGGAGGCGTGGGTTCGAATCCCACTTCTGACATGCTTTATGCTGCTGCATGTCTGGAGAAGGCCAACTGGTACCTTCATTCCTCGTGCCTCCGTTGGCTGGACAGGCAGGAAATCTGGCCATAATCTGGCAGATACTGGCCACTGTATTTCTGATGTAACACAATAGTGGTTACAGTCACCCACTGTGCAACTTTGAACACATCTTCTCTTTTTTTCAGCTGAAGGTTAAAGGTGTATAAATGGGTCAGGATGGCCGAGCGGTCTAAGGCGCTGCGTTCAGGTCGCAGTCTCCTCTGGAGGCGTGGGTTCGAATCCCACTTCTGACATGCTTTATGCTGCTGCATGTCTGGAGAAGGCCAACTGGTACCTTCATTCATCGTGCCTCCGCTGGCTGGACAGGCACGTAATCTGGCACATACTGAGATACTGGCTTCTGTACGACTGATGCAACACAATGGGGGTTTATCCACTGTGCAACTTTGAACACGTTTTCTATTTTTTTTCGGCCAAAGATTGAGATTGTATGAAGGGGTCAGGATGGCCGAGCGGTCTAAGGGGCTGCGTTCAGGTCGCAGTCTCTTCTGGAGGCGTGTGTTCGAATCCCACTTCTGACATGCTTTATGCTGCTGCATGTCTGGAGAAGGCCAACTGGTACCTTCATTCATCGTGCCTCCGCTGGCTGGACAGGCACGTAATCTGGCACATACTGAGATACTGGCTTCTGTACGACTGATGCAACACAATGGGGGTTTATCCACTGTGCAACTTTGAACACGTTTTCTATTTTTTTTCGGTCAAAGATTGAGATTGTATGAAGGGGTCAGGATGGCCGAGCGGTCTAAGGCGCTGCGTTCAGGTCGCAGTCTCCTCTGGAGGCGTGGGTTCGAATCCCACTTCTGACATGCTTTATGCTGCTGCATGTCTGGAGAAGGCCAACTGGTACCTTCATTCATCGTGCCTCCGCTGGCTGGACAGGCACGTAATCTGGCACATACTGAGATACTGGCTTCTGTACGACTGATGCAACACAATGGGGGTTTATCCACTGTGCAACTTTGAACACGTTTTCTATTTTTTTTCGGCCGAAGATTGAGATTGTATGAAGGGGTCAGGATGGCCGAGCGGTCTAAGGTGCTGCGTTAAGGTCGCAGTCTCCTCTGGAGGCGTGGGTTCGAATCCCACTTCTGACATGCTTTATGCTACTGCATGTCTGGAGAAGGCCAACTGGTACCTTCATTCATCGTGCCATTGCTGGCTGGACTGGCACGTAATCTGGCACAAACTGAGATACTGGCTTCTGTACGACTGATGCAACACAATGGGGGTTTATCCACTGTGCAACTTTGAACACGTTTTCTATTTTTTTCCGGCCGAAGATTGAGGTTGTATGAAGAGGTCAGGATGGCCGAGCGGTCTAAGGCGCTGCGTTTAGGCCGCAGTCTCCTCTGGAGGCGTGGGTTCGAATCCCACTTCTGACATGCTTTATGCTGCTGCATGTCTGGAGAAGGCCAACTGGTACCTTCATTCATCGTGCCTCCGCTGGCTGGACAGGCACGTAATCTGGCACATACTGAGATACTGGCTTCTGTACGACTGATGCAACACAATGGGGGTTTATCCACTGTGCAACTTTGAACACGTTTTCTATTTTTTTTCGGCCAAAGATTGAGATTGTATGAAGGGGTCAGGATGGCCGAGCGGTCTAAGGCGCTGCGTTCAGGTCGCAGTCTCCTCTGGAGGCGTGGGTTCGAATCCCACTTCTGACATGCTTTATGCTGCTGCATGTCTGGAGAAGGCCAACTGGTACCTTCATTCATCGTGCCTCCGCTGGCTGGACAGGCACGAAATCTGGCACATACTGAGACACTGGCTTCTGTACGACTGATGCAACACAATGGGGGTTTATCCACTGTGCAACTTTGAACACGTTTTCTATTTTTTTTCGGCCAAAGATTGAGATTGTATGAAGGGGTCAGGATGGCCGAGCGGTCTAAAGCGCTGCGTTCAGGTCGCAGTCTCCTCTGGAGGCGTGGGTTCGAATCCCACTTCTGACATGCTTTATGCTGCTGCATGTCTGGAGAAGGCCAACTGGTACCTTCATTCATCGTGCCTCCGCTGGCTGGACAGGCACGTAATCTGGCACATACTGAGATACTGGCTTCCGTACGACTGATGCAACACAATGGGGGTTTATCCACTGTGCAACTTTGAACACGTTTTCTATTTTTTTTCGGCCGAAGATTGAGATTGTATGAAGGGGTCAGGATGGCCGAGCGGTCTAATGCGCTGCGTTCAGGTCGCAGTCTCCTCTGGAGGCGTGGGTTCGAATCCCACTTCTGACATGCTTTATGCTGCTGCATGTCTGGAGAAGGCCAACTGGTACCTTCATTCATCGTGACTCCGCTGGCTGGACAGGCACGTAATCTGGCACATACTGAGATACTGGCTTCTGTACGACTGATGCAACACAATGGGGGTTTATCCACTGTGCAACTTTGAACACGTTTTCTATTTTTTTCCGGCCGAAGATTGAGGTTGTATGAAGAGGTCAGGATGGCCGAGCGGTCTAAGGCGCTGCGTTTAGGCCGCAGTCTCCTCTGGAGGCGTGGGTTCGAATCCCACTTCTGACATGCTTTATGCTGCTGCATGTCTGGAGAAGGCCAACTGGTACCTTCATTCATCGTGCCTCCGCTGGCTGGACAGGCACGTAATCTGGCACATACTGAGATACTGGCTTCTGTACGACTGATGCAACACAATGGGGGTTTATCCACTGTGCAACTTTGAACACGTTTTCTATTTTTTTCCGGCCAAAGATTGAGATTGTATGAAGGGGTCAGGATGGCCGAGCGGTCTAAGGCGCTGCGTTCAGGTCGCAGTCTCCTCTGGAGGCGTGGGTTCGAATCCCACTTCTGACATGCTTTATGCTGCTGCATGTCTGGAGAAGGCCAACTGGTACCTTCATTCATCGTGCCTCCGCTGGCTGGACTGGCACGTAATCTGGCACATACTGAGATACTGGCTTCTGAACGACTGATGCAACACAATGGGGGTTTATCCACTGTGCAACTTTGAACACGTTTTCTATTTTTTTTCGGCCAAAGATTGAGATTGTATGAAGGGGTCAGGATGGCCGAGCGGTCTAAGGCGCTGCGTTCAGGTCGCAGTCTCCTCTGGAGGCGTGGGTTCAAATCCCACTTCTGACATGCTTTATGCTGCTGCATGTCTGGAGAAGGCCAACTGGTACCTTCATTCATCGTGCCTCCGCTGGCTGGACTGGCACGTAATCTGGCACATACTGAGATACTGGCTTCTGTACGACTGATGCAACACAATGGGGGTTTATCCACTGTGCAACTTTGAACACGTTTTCTATTTTTTTCCGGCCGAAGATTGAGGTTGTATGAAGAGGTCAGGATGGCCGAGCGGTCTAAGGCGCTGCGTTTAGGCCGCAGTCTCCTCTGGAGGCGTGGGTTCGAATCCCACTTCTGACATGCTTTATGCTGCTGCATGTCTGGAGAAGGCCAACTGGTACCTTCATTCATCGTGCCTCCGCTGGCTGGACTGGCACGTAATCTGGCACATACTGAGATACTGGCTTCTGTACGACTGATGCAACACAATGGGGGTTTATCCACTGTGCAACTTTGAACACGTTTTCTATTTTTTTTCGGCCGAAGATTGAGATTGTATGAAGGGGTCAGGATGGCCGAGCGGTCTAAGGCGCTGCGTTCAGGTCGCAGTCTCCTCTGGAGGCGTGGGTTCGAATCCCACTTCTGACATGCTTTATGCTGCTTCATGTCTGGAGAAGGCCAACTGGTACCTTCATTCATCGTGCCTCCGCTGGCTGGACTGGCACGTAATCTGGCACATACTGAGATACTGGCTTCTGTACGACTGATGCAACACAATGGGGGTTTATCCACTGTGCAACTTTGAACACGTTTTCTATTTTTTTTCGGCCGAAGATTGAGATTGTATGAAGGGGTCAGGATGGCCGAGCGGTCTAAGGCGCTGCGTTCAGGTCGCAGTCTCCTCTGGAGGCGTGGGTTCGAATCCCACTTCTGACATGCTTTATGCTGCTGCATGTCTGGAGAAGGCCAACTGGTACCTTCATTCATCGTGCCTCCGCTGGCTGGACTGGCACGTGATCTGGCACATACTGAGATACTGGCTTCTGTACGACTGATGCAACACAATGGGGGTTTATCCACTGTGCAACTTTGAACACGTTTTCTATTTTTTTTCGGTCAAAGATTGAGATTGTATGAAGGGGTCAGGATGGCCGAGCGGTCTAAGGCGCTGCGTTCAGGTCGCAGTCTCCTCTGGAGGCGTGGGTTCGAATCCCACTTCTGACATGCTTTATGCTACTGCATGTCTGGAGAAGGCCAACTGGTACCTTCATTCATCGTGCCTCCGCTGGCTGGACAGGCACGTAATCTGGCACATACTGAGATACTGGCTTCTGTACGACTGATGCAACACAATGGGGGTTTATCCACTGTGCAACTTTGAACACGTTTTCTATTTTTTTTCGGCCAAAGATTGAGATTGTATGAAGGGGTCAGGATGGCCGAGCGGTCTAAGGCGCTGCGTTCAGGTCGCAGTCTCCTCTGGAGGCGTGGGTTCGAATCCCACTTCTGACATGCTTTATGCTGCTGCATGTCTGGAGAAGGCCAACTGGTACCTTCATTCATCGTGCCTCCGCTGGCTGGACAGGCACGAAATCTGGCACATACTGAGACACTGGCTTCTGTACGACTGATGCAACACAATGGGGGTTTATCCACTGTGCAACTTTGAACACGTTTTCTATTTTTTTTCGGCCAAAGATTGAGATTGTATGAAGGGGTCAGGATGGCCGAGCGGTCTAAAGCGCTGCGTTCAGGTCGCAGTCTCCTCTGGAGGCGTGGGTTCGAATCCCACTTCTGACATGCTTTATGCTGCTGCATGTCTGGAGAAGGCCAACTGGTACCTTCATTCATCGTGCCTCCGCTGGCTGGACAGGCACGTAATCTGGCACATACTGAGATACTGGCTTCTGTACGACTGATGCAACACAATGGGGGTTTATCCACTGTGCAACTTTGAACACGTTTTCTATTTTTTTTCGGCCGAAGATTGAGATTGTATGAAGGGGTCAGGATGGCCGAGCGGTCTAAGGCGCTGCGTTCAGGTCGCAGTCTCCTCTGGAGGCGTGGGTTCGAATCCCACTTCTGACATGCTTTATGCTGCTGCATGTCTGGAGAAGGCCAACTGGTACCTTCATTCATCGTGCCTCCGCTGGCTGGACAGGCACGTAATCTGGCACATACTGAGATACTGGCTTCTGTACGACTGATGCAACACAATGGGGGTTTATCCACTGTGCAACTTTGAACACGTTTTCTATTTTTTTCCGGCCGAAGATTGAGGTTGTATGAAGAGGTCAGGATGGCCGAGCGGTCTAAGGCGCTGCGTTTAGGCCGCAGTCTCCTCTGGAGGCGTGGGTTCGAATCCCACTTCTGACATGCTTTATGCTGCTGCATGTCTGGAGAAGGCCAACTGGTACCTTCATTCATCATGCCTCCGCTGGCTGGACAGGCACGAAATCTGGCACATACTGAGACACTGGCTTCTGTACGACTGATGCAACACAATGGGGGTTTATCCACTGTGCAACTTTGAACACGTTTTCTATTTTTTTTCGGCCAAAGATTGAGATTGTATGAAGGGGTCAGGATGGCCGAGCGGTCTAAAGCGCTGCGTTCAGGTCGCAGTCTCCTCTGGAGGCGTGGGTTCGAATCCCACTTCTGACATGCTTTATGCTGCTGCATGTCTGGAGAAGGCCAACTGGTACCTTCATTCATCGTGCCTCCGCTGGCTGGACAGGCACGTAATCTGGCACATACTGAGATACTGGCTTCTGTACGACTGATGCAACATAATGGGGGTTTATCCACTGTGCAACTTTGAACACGTTTTCTATTTTTTTTCGGCCGAAGATTGAGATTGTATGAAGGGGTCAGGATGGCCGAGCGGTCTAAGGCGCTGCGTTCAGGTCGCAGTCTCCTCTGGAGGCGTGGGTTCGAATCCCACTTCTGACATGCTTTATGCTGCTGCATGTCTGGAGAAGGCCAACTGGTACCTTCATTCATCGTGCCTCCGCTGGCTGGACAGGCACGTAATCTGGCACATACTGAGATACTGGCTTCTGTACGACTGATGCAACACAATGGGGGTTTATCCACTGTGCAACTTTGAACACGTTTTCTATTTTTTTTCGGCCGAAGATTGAAATTGTATGAAGGGGTCAGGATGGCCGAGCGGTCTAAGGCGCTGCGTTAAGGTCGCAGTCTCCTCTGGAGGCGTGGGTTCGAATCCCACTTCTGACATGCTTTATGCTGCTGCATGTCTGGAGAAGGCCAACTGGTACCTTCATTCATCGTGCCTCCGCTGGCTGGACAGGCACGAAATCTGGCACATACTGAGACACTGGCTTCTGTACGACTGATGCAACACAATGGGGGTTTATCCACTGTGCAACTTTGAACACGTTTTCTATTTTTTTCCGGCCGAAGATTGAGGTTGTATGAAGAGGTCAGGATGGCCGAGCGGTCTAAGGCGCTGCGTTTAGGCCGCGGTCTCCTCTGGAGGCGTGGGTTCGAATCCCACTTCTGACATGCTTTATGCTGCTGCATGTCTGGAGAAGGCCAACTGGTACCTTCATTCATCGTGCCTCCGCTGGCTGGACTGGCACGTAATCTGGCACATACTGAGATACTGGCTTCTGTACGACTGATGCAACACAATGGGGGTTTATCCACTGTGCAATTTTGAACACGTTTTCTATTTTTTTTCGGCCAAAGATTGAGATTGTATGAAGGGGTCAGGATGGCCGAGCGGTCTAAGGTGCTGCGTTCAGGTCGCAGTCTCCTCTGGAGGCGTGGGTTCGAATCCCACTTCTGACATGCTTTATGCTGCTGCATGTCTGGAGAAGGCCAACTGGTACCTTCATTCATCGTGCCTCCGCTGGCTGGACAGGCACGTAATCTGGCACATACTGAGACACTGGCTTCTGTACGACTGATGCAACACAATGGGGGTTTATCCACTGTGCAACTTTGAACACGTTTTCTATTTTTTTTCGGCCAAAGATTGAGATTGTATGAAGGGGTCAGGATGGCCGAGCGGTCTAAGGCGTTGCGTTCAGGTCGCAGTCTCCTCTGGAGGCGTGGGTTCGAATCCCACTTCTGACATGCTTTATGCTGCTGCATGTCTGGAGAAGGCCAACTGGTACCTTCATTCATCGTGCCTCCGCTGGCTGGACTGGCACGTAATCTGGCACATACTGAGATACTGGCTTCTGTACGACTGATGCAACACAATGGGGGTTTATCCACTGTGCAACTTTGAACACGTTTTCTATTTTTTTTCGGCCAAAGATTGAGATTGTATGAAGGGGTCAGGATGGCCGAGCGGTCTAAGGCGCTGCGTTAAGGTCGCAGTCTCCTCTGGAGGCGTGGGTTCGAATCCCACTTCTGACATGCTTTATGCTGCTGCATGTCTGGAGAAGGCCAACTGGTACCTTCATTCATCGTGCCTCCGCTGGCTGGACTGGCACGTAATCTGGCACATACTGAGATACTGGCTTCTGTACGACTGATGCAACACAATGGGGGTTTATCCACTGTGCAACTTTGAACACGTTTTCTATTTTTTTTCGGCCAAAGATTGAGATTGTATGAAGGGGTCAGGATGGCCGAGCGGTCTAAGGCGCTGCGTTAAGGTCGCAGTCTCCTCTGGAGGCGTGGGTTCGAATCCCACTTCTGACATGCTTTATGCTGCTGCATGTCTGGAGAAGGCCAACTGGTACCTTCATTCATCGTGCCTCCGCTGGCTGGACTGGCACGTAATCTGGCACATACTGAGATACTGGCTTCTGTACGACTGATGCAACACAATGGGGGTTTATCCACTGTGCAACTTTGAACACATTTTCTATTTTTTTTCGGCCAAAGATTGAGATTGTATGAAGGGGTCAGGATGGCCGAGCGGTCTAAGGCGCTGCGTTCAGGTCGCAGTCTCCTCTGGAGGCGTGGGTTCGAATCCCACTTCTGACATGCTTTATGCTGCTGCATGTCTGGAGAAGGCCAACTGGTGCCTTCATTCATCGTGCCTCCGCTGGCTGGACAGGCACGTAATCTGGCACATACTGAGATACTGGCTTCTGTACGACTGATGCAACACAATGGGGGTTTATCCACTGTGCAACTTTGAACACGTTTTCTATTTTTTTCCGGCCGAAGATTGAGGTTGTATGAAGAGGTCAGGATGGCCGAGCGGTCTAAGGCGCTGCGTTTAGGCCGCAGTCTCCTCTGGAGGCGTGGGTTCGAATTCCACTTCTGACATGCTTTATGCTGCTGCATGTCTGGAGAAGGCCAACTGGGACCTTCATTCATCGTGCCTCCGCTGGCTGGACAGGCACGTAATCTGGCACATACTGAGATACTGGCTTCTGTACGACTGATGCAACACAATGGGGGTTTATCCACTGTGCAACTTTGAACACGTTTTCTATTTTTTTTCGGCCGAAGATTGAAATTGTATGAAGGGGTCAGGATGGCCGAGCGGTCTAAGGCGCTGAGTTAAGGTCGCAGTCTCCTCTGGAGGCGTGGGTTCGAATCCCACTTCTGACATGCTTTATGCTGCTGCATGTCTGGAGAAGGCCAACTGGTACCTTCATTCATCGTGCCTCCGCTGGCTGGACTGGCACGTAATCTGGCACATACTGAGATACTGGCTTCTGTACGACTGATGCAACACAATGGGGGTTTATCCACTGTGCAACTTTGAACACGTTTTCTATTTTTTTTCGGCCAAAGATTGAGATTGTATGAAGGGGTCAGGATGGCCGAGCGGTCTAAGGCGCTGCGTTCAGGTCGCAGTCTCCTCTGGAGGCGTGGGTTCGAATCCCACTTCTGACATGCTTTATGCTGCTGCATGTCTGGAGAAGGCCAACTGGTACCTTCATTCATCGTGCCTCCGCTGGCTGGACAGGCACGTAATCTGGCACATACTGAGATACTGGCTTCTGTACGACTGATGCAACACAATGGGGGTTTATCCACTGTGCAACTTTGAACACGTTTTCTATTTTTTTTCGGCCAAAGATTGAGATTGTATGAAGTGGTCAGGATGGCCGAGCGGTCTAAGGCGCTGCGTTCAGGTCGCAGTCTCCTCTGGAGGCGTGGGTTCGAATCCCACTTCTGACATGCTTTATGCTGCTGCATGTCTGGAGAAGGCCAACTGGTACCTTCATTCATCGTGCCTCCGCTGGCTGGACTGGCACGTAATCTGGCACATACTGAGATACTGGCTTCTGTACGACTGATGCAACACAATGGGGGTTTATCCACTGTGCAACTTTGAACACGTTTTCTATTTTTTTTCGGCCAAAGATTGAGATTGTATGAAGGGGTCAGGATGGCCGAGCGGTCTAAGGCGCTGCGTTCAGGTCGCAGTCTCCTCTGGAGGCGTGGGTTCGAATTCCACTTCTGACATGCTTTATGCTGCTGCATGTCTGGAGAAGGCCAACTGGGACCTTCATTCATCGTGCCTCCGCTGGCTGGACAGGCACGTAATCTGGCACATACTGAGATACTGGCTTCTGTACGACTGATGCAACACAATGGGGGTTTATCCACTGTGCAACTTTGAACACGTTTTCTATTTTTTTTCGGCCGAAGATTGAAATTGTATGAAGGGGTCAGGATGGCCGAGCGGTCTAAGGCGCTGCGTTAAGGTCGCAGTCTCCTCTGGAGGCGTGGGTTCGAATCCCACTTCTGACATGCTTTATGCTGCTGCATGTCTGGAGAAGGCCAACTGCTACCTTCATTCATCGTGCCTCCGCTGGCTGGACAGGCACGTAATCTGGCACATACTGAGATACTGGCTTCTGTACGACTGATGCAACACAATGGGGGTTTATCCACTGTGCAACTTTGAACACGTTTTCTATTTTTTTTCGGCCAAAGATTGAGATTGTATGAAGGGGTCAGGATGGCCGAGCGGTCTAAGGCGCTGCGTTCAGGTCGCAGTCTCCTCTGGAGGCGTGGTGTCGAATCCCACTTCTGACATGCTTTATGCTGCTGCATGTCTGGAGAAGGCCAACTGCTACCTTCATTCATCGTGCCTCCGCTGGCTGGACAGGCACGTAATCTGGCACATACTGAGACACTGGCTTCTGTACGACTGATGCAACACAATGGGGGTTTATCCACTGTGCAACTTTGAACACGTTTTCTATTTTTTTTCGGCCAAAGATTGAGATTGTATGAAGGGGTCAGGATGGCCGAGCGGTCTAAGGCGCTGCGTTCAGGTCGCAGTCTCCTCTGGAGGCGTGGGTTCGAATCCCACTTCTGACATGCTTTATGCTGCTGCATGTCTGGAGAAGGCCAACTGGTACCTTCATTCATCGTGCCTCCGCTGGCTGGACAGGCACGTAATCTGGCACATACTGAGATACTGGCTTCTGTACGACTGATGCAACACAATGGGGGTTTATCCACTGTGCAACTTTGAACACGTTTTCTATTTGTTTTCGGCCAAAGATTGAGATTGTAGGAAGGGGTCAGGATGGCCGAGCGGTCTAAGGCGCTGCGTTCAGGTCGCAGTCTCCTCTGGAGGCGTGGGTTCGAATCCCACTTCTGACATGCTTTATGCTGCTGCATGTCTGGAGAAGGCCAACTGGTACCTTCATTCATCGTGCCTCCGCTGGCTGGACAGGCACGTAATCTGGCACATACTGAGATACTGGCTTCTGTACGACTGATGCAATACAATGGGGGTTTATCCACTGTGCAACTTTGAACACGTTTTCTATTTTTTTTCGGCCAAAGATTGAGATTGCATGAAGGGGTCAGGATGGCCGAGCGGTCTAAGGCGCTGCGTTAAGGTCGCAGTCTCCTCTGGAGGCGTGGGTTCGAATCCCACTTCTGACATGCTTTATGCTGCTGCATGTCTGGAGAAGGCCAACTGGGACCTTCATTCATCGTGCCTCCGCTGGCTGGACAGGCACGTAATCTGGCACATACTGAGATACTGGCTTCTGTACGACTGATGCAACACAATGGGGGTTTATCCACTGTGCAACTTTGAACACGTTTTCTATTTTTTTCCGGCCGAAGATTGAGGTTGTATGAAGAGGTCAGGATGGCCGAGCGGTCTAAGGCGCTGCGTTTAGGCCGCAGTCTCCTCTGGAGGCGTGGGTTCGAATTCCACTTCTGACATGCTTTATGCTGCTGCATGTCTGGAGAAGGCCAACTGGGACCTTCATTCATCGTGCCTCCGCTGGCTGGACAGGCACGTAATCTGGCACATACTGAGATACTGGCTTCTGTACGACTGATGCAACACAATGGGGGTTTATCCACTGTGCAACTTTGAACACGTTTTCTATTTTTTTTCGGCCGAAGATTGAAATTGTATGAAGGGGTCTTGATGGCCGAGCGGTCTAAGGCGCTGCGTTAAGGTCGCAGTCTCCTCTGGAGGCGTGGGTTCGAATCCCACTTCTGACATGCTTTATGCTGCTGCATGTCTGGAGAAGGCCAACTGGTTCCTTCATTCATCGTGCCTCCGCTGGCTGGACTGGCACGTAATCTGGCACATACTGAGATACTGGCTTCTGTACGACTGATGCAACACAATGGGGGTTTATCCACTGTGCAACTTTGAACACGTTTTCTATTTTTTTTCGGCCAAAGATTGAGATTGTATGAAGGGGTCAGGATGGCCGAGCGGTCTAAGGCGCTGCGTTCAGGTCGCAGTCTCCTCTGGAGGCGTGGGTTCGAATCCCACTTCTATCATGCTTTATGCTGCTGCATGTCTGGAGAAGGCCAACTGGTACCTTCATTCATCGTGCCTCCGCTGGCTGGACAGGCACGTAATCTGGCACATACTGAGATACTGGCTTCTGTACGACTGATGCAACACAATGGGGGTTTATCCACTGTGCAACTTTGAACACGTTTTCTATTTTTTTTCGGCCGAAGATTGAAATTGTATGAAGGGGTCTTGATGGCCGAGCGGTCTAAGGCGCTGCGTTAAGGTCGCAGTCTCCTCTGGAGGCGAGGGTTCGAATCCCACTTCTGACATGCTTTATGCTGCTGCATGTCTGGAGAAGGCCAACTGGTTCCTTCATTCATCGTGCCTCCGCTGGCTGGACTGGCACGTAATCTGGCACATACTGAGATACTGGCTTCTGTACGACTGATGCAACACAATGGGGGTTTATCCACTGTGCAACTTTGAACACGTTTTCTATTTTTTTTCGGCCAAAGATTGAGATTGTATGAAGGGGTCAGGATGGCCGAGCGGTCTAAGGCGCTGCGTTCAGGTCGCAGTCTCCTCTGGAGGCGTGGGTTCGAATCCCACTTCTATCATGCTTTATGCTGCTGCATGTCTGGAGAAGGCCAACTGGTACCTTCATTCATCGTGCCTCCGCTGGCTGGACAGGCACGTAATCTGGCACATACTGAGATACTGGCTTCTGTACGACTGATGCAACACAATGGGGGTTTATCCACTGTGCAACTTTGAACACGTTTTCTATTTTTTTTCGGCCAAAGATTGAGATTGTATGAAGGGGTCAGGATGGCCGAGCGGTCTAAGGCGCTGCGTTCAGGTCGCAGTCTCCTCTGGAGGCGTGGGTTCGAATCCCACTTCTGACATGCTTTATGCTGCTGCATGTCTGGAGAAGGCCAACTGGTACCTTCATTCATCGTGCCTCCGCTGGCTGGACTGGCACGTAATCTGGCACATACTGAGATACTGGCTTCTGTACGACTGATGCAACACAATGGGGGTTTATCCACTGTGCAACTTTGAACACGTTTTCTATTTTTTTTCGGCCAAAGATTGAGATTGTATGAAGGGGTCAGGATGGCCGAGCGGTCTAAGGCGCTGCGTTCAGGTCGCAGTCTCCTCTGTAGGCGTGGGTTCGAATCCCACTTCTGACATGCTTTATGCTGCTGCATGTCTGGAGAAGGCCAACTGGTTCCTTCATTCATCGTGCCTCCGCTGGCTGGACTGGCACGTAATCTGGCACATACTGAGATACTGGCTTCTGTACGACTGATGCAACACAATGGGGGTTTATCCACTGTGCAACTTTGAACACGTTTTCTATTTTTTTTCGGCCAAAGATTGAGATTGTATGAAGGGGTCAGGATGGCCGAGCGGTCTAAGGCGCTGCGTTCAGGTCGCAGTCTCCTCTGGAGGCGTGGGTTCGAATCCCACTTCTATCATGCTTTATGCTGCTGCATGTCTGGAGAAGGCCAACTGGTACCTTCATTCATCGTGCCTCCGCTGGCTGGACAGGCACGTAATCTGGCACATACTGAGATACTGGCTTCTGTACGACTGATGCAACACAATGGGGGTTTATCCACTGTGCAACTTTGAACACGTTTTCTATTTTTTTTCGGCCAAAGATTGAGATTGTATGAAGGGGTCAGGATGGCCGAGCGGTCTAAGGCGCTGCGTTCAGGTCGCAGTCTCCTCTGGAGGCGTGGGTTCGAATCCCACTTCTGACATGCTTTATGCTGCTGCATGTCTGGAGAAGGCCAACTGGTACCTTCATTCATCGTGCCTCCGCTGGCTGGACTGGCACGTAATCTGGCACATACTGAGATACTGGCTTCTGTACGACTGATGCAACACAATGGGGGTTTATCCACTGTGCAACTTTGAACACGTTTTCTATTTTTTTTCGGCCAAAGATTGAGATTGTATGAAGGGGTCAGGATGGCCGAGCGGTCTAAGGCGCTGCGTTCAGGTCGCAGTCTCCTCTGTAGGCGTGGGTTCGAATCCCACTTCTGACATGCTTTATGCTGCTGCATGTCTGGAGAAGGCCAACTGGTGCCTTCATTCATCGTGCCTCCGCTGGCTGGACTGGCACGTAATCTGGCACATACTGAGATACTGGCTTCTGTACGACTGATGCAACACAATGGGGGTTTATCCACTGTGCAACTTTGAACACGTTTTCTATTTTTTTTCGGCCAAAGATTGAGATTGTATGAAGGGGTCAGGATGGCCGAGCGGTCTAAGGCGCTGCGTTCAGGTCGCAGTCTCCTCTGGAGGCGTGGGTTCGAATCCCACATCTGACATGCTTTATGCTGCTGCATGTCTGGAGAAGGCCAACTGGTGCCTTCATTCATCGTGCCTCCGCTGGCTGGACAGGCACGTAATCTGGCACATACTGAGATACTGGCTTCTGTACGACTGATGCAACACAATGGGGGTTTATCCACTGTGCAACTTTGAACACGTTTTCTATTTTTTTCCGGCCGAAGATTGAGGTTGTATGAAGAGGTCAGGATGGCCGAGCGGTCCAAGGCGCTGCGTTTAGGCCGCAGTCTCCTCTGGAGGCGTGGGTTCGAATCCCACTTCTGACATGCTTTATTCTGCTGCATGTCTGGAGAAGGCCAACTGGGACCTTCATTCATCGTGCCTCCGCTGGCTGGACTGGCACGTAATCTGGCACACACTGAGATACTGGCTTCTGAACGACTGATGCAACACAATGGGGGTTTATCCACTGTGCAACTTTGAACACGTTTTCTATTTTTTTTCGGCCAAAGATTGAGATTGTATGAAGGGGTCAGGATGGCCGAGCGGTCTAAGGCGCTGCGTTAAGGTCGCAGTCTCCTCTGGAGGCGTGGGTTCAAATCCCACTTCTGACATGCTTTATGCTGCTGCATGTCTGGAGAAGGCAAACTGGTACCTTCATTCATCGTGCCTCCGCTGGCTGGACAGGCACGTAATCTGGCACATACTGAGATACTGGCTTCTGTACGACTGATGCAACACAATGGGGGTTTATCCACTGTGCAACTTTGAACACGTTTTCTATTTTTTTTCGGCCAAAGATTGAGATTGTATGAAGGGGTCAGGATGGCCGAGCGGTCTAAGGCGCTGCGTTCAGGTCGCAGTCTCCTCTGGAGGCGTGGGTTCGAATCCCACTTCTGACATGCTTTATGCTGCTGCATGTCTGGAGAAGGCCAACTGGTACCTTCATTCATCGTGCCTCCGCTGGCTGGACTGGCACGTAATCTGGCACATACTGAGATACTGGCTTCTGTACGACTGATGCAACACAATGGGGGTTTATCCACTGTGCAACTTTGAACACGTTTTCTATTTTTTTTCGGCCAAAGATTGAGATTGTATGAAGGGGTCAGGATGGCCGAGCGGTCTAAGGCGCTGCGTTCAGGTCGCAGTCTCCTCTGGAGGCGTGGGTTCGAATCCCACATCTGACATGCTTTATGCTGCTGCATGTCTGGAGAAGGCCAACTGGTGCCTTCATTCATCGTGCCTCCGCTGGCTGGACAGGCACGTAATCTGGCACATACTGAGATACTGGCTTCTGTACGACTGATGCAACACAATGGGGGTTTATCCACTGTGCAACTTTGAACACGTTTTCTATTTTTTTCCGGCCGAAGATTGAGGTTGTATGAAGAGGTCAGGATGGCCGAGCGGTCCAAGGCGCTGCGTTTAGGCCGCAGTCTCCTCTGGAGGCGTGGGTTCGAATCCCACTTCTGACATGCTTTATTCTGCTGCATGTCTGGAGAAGGCCAACTGGGACCTTCATTCATCGTGCCTCCGCTGGCTGGACTGGCACGTAATCTGGCACACACTGAGATACTGGCTTCTGAACGACTGATGCAACACAATGGGGGTTTATCCACTGTGCAACTTTGAACACGTTTTCTATTTTTTTTCGGCCAAAGATTGAGATTGTATGAAGGGGTCAGGATGGCCGAGCGGTCTAAGGCGCTGCGTTAAGGTCGCAGTCTCCTCTGGAGGCGTGGGTTCAAATCCCACTTCTGACATGCTTTATGCTGCTGCATGTCTGGAGAAGGCAAACTGGTACCTTCATTCATCGTGCCTCCGCTGGCTGGACAGGCACGTAATCTGGCACATACTGAGATACTGGCTTCTGTACGACTGATGCAACACAATGGGGGTTTATCCACTGTGCAACTTTGAACACGTTTTCAATTTTTTTTCGGCCAAAGATTGAGATTGTATGAAGGGGTCAGGATGGCCGAGCGGTCTAAGGCGCTGCGTTCAGGTCGCAGTCTCCTCTGGAGGCGTGGGTTCGAATCCCACTTCTGACATGCTTTATGCTGCTGCATGTCTGGAGAAGGCCAACTGGTACCTTCATTCATCGTGCCTCCGCTGGCTGGACTGGCACGTAATCTGGCACATACTGAGATACTGGCTTCTGTACGACTGATGCAACACAATGGGGGTTTATCCACTGTGCAACTTTGAACACGTTTTCTATTTTTTTTCGGCCAAAGATTGAGATTGTATGAAGGGGTCAGGATGGCCGAGCGGTCTAAGGCGCTGCGTTCAGGTCGCAGTCTCCTCTGGAGGCGTGGGTTCGAATCCCACTTCTGACATGCTTTATGCTGCTGCATGTCTGGAGAAGGCCAACTGGTGCCTTCATTCATCGTGCCTCCGCTGGCTGGACAGGCACGTAATCTGGCACATACTGAGATACTGGCTTCTGTACGACTGATGCAACACAATGGGGGTTTATCCACTGTGCAACTTTGAACACGTTTTCTATTTTTTTTCGGCCAAAGATTGAGATTGTATGAAGGGGTCAGGATGGCCGAGCGGTCTAAGGCGCTGCGTTCAGGTCGCAGTCTCCTCTGGAGGCGTGGGTTCGAATCCCACTTCTGACATGCTTTATGCTGCTGCATGTCTGGAGAAGGCCAACTGGTGCCTTCATTCATCGTGCCTCCGCTGGCTGGACAGGCACGTAATCTGGCACATACTGAGATACTGGCTTCTGTACGACTGATGCAACACAATGGGGGTTTATCCACTGTGCAACTTTGAACACGTTTTCTATTTTTTTCCGGCCGAAGATTGAGGTTGTATGAAGGGGTCAGGATGGCCGAGCGGTCTAAGGCGCTGCGTTAAGGTCGCAGTCTCCTCTGGAGGCGTGGGTTCGAATCCCACATCTGACATGCTTTATGCTGCTGCATGTCTGGAGAAGGCCAACTGGTGCCTTCATTCATCGTGCCTCCGCTGGCTGGACAGGCACGTAATCTGGCACATACTGAGATACTGGCTTCTGTACGACTGATGCAACACAATGGGGGTTTATCCACTGTGCAACTTTGAACACGTTTTCTATTTTTTTCCGGCCGAAGATTGAGGTTGTATGAAGAGGTCAGGATGGCCGAGCGGTCCAAGGCGCTGCGTTTAGGCCGCAGTCTCCTCTGGAGGCGTGGGTTCGAATCCCACTTCTGACATGCTTTATTCTGCTGCATGTCTGGAGAAGGCCAACTGGGACCTTCATTCATCGTGCCTCCGCTGGCTGGACTGGCACGTAATCTGGCACACACTGAGATACTGGCTTCTGAACGACTGATGCAACACAATGGGGGTTTATCCACTGTGCAACTTTGAACACGTTTTCTATTTTTTTTCGGCCAAAGATTGAGATTGTATGAAGGGGTCAGGATGGCCGAGCGGTCTAAGGCGCTGCGTTAAGGTCGCAGTCTCCTCTGGAGGCGTGGGTTCAAATCCCACTTCTGACATGCTTTATGCTGCTGCATGTCTGGAGAAGGCAAACTGGTACCTTCATTCATCGTGCCTCCGCTGGCTGGACAGGCACGTAATCTGGCACATACTGAGATACTGGCTTCTGTACGACTGATGCAACACAATGGGGGTTTATCCACTGTGCAACTTTGAACACGTTTTCTATTTTTTTTCGGCCAAAGATTGAGATTGTATGAAGGGGTCAGGATGGCCGAGCGGTCTAAGGCGCTGTGTTCAGGTCGCAGTCTCCTCTGGAGGCGTGGGTTCGAATCCCACTTCTGACATGCTTTATGCTGCTGCATGTCTGGAGAAGGCCAACTGGTACCTTCATTCATCGTGCCTCCGCTGGCTGGACTGGCACGTAATCTGGCACATACTGAGATACTGGCTTCTGTACGACTGATGCAACACAATGGGGGTTTATCCACTGTGCAACTTTGAACACGTTTTCTATTTTTTTCCGGCCGAAGATTGAGGTTGTATGAAGGGGTCAGGATGGCCGAGCGGTCTAAGGCGCTGCGTTAAGGTCGCAGTCTCCTCTGGAGGCGTGGGTTCAAATCCCACTTCTGACATGCTTTATGCTGCTGCATGTCTGGAGAAGGCCAACTGGTACCTTCATTCATCGTGCCTCCGCTGGCTGGACAGGCACGTAATCTGGCACATACTGAGATACTGGCTTCTGTACGACTGATGCAACACAATGGGGGTTTATCCACTGTGCAACTTTGAACACGTTTTCTATTTTTTTTCGGCCAAAGATTGAGATTGTATGAAGGGGTCAGGATGGCCGAGCGGTCTAAGGCGCTGCGTTCAGGTCGCAGTCTCCTCTGGAGGCGTGGGTTCGAATCCCACTTCTGACATGCTTTATGCTGCTGCATGTCTGGAGAAGGCCAACTGGTGCCTTCATTCATCGTGCCTCCGCTGGCTGGACAGGCACGTAATCTGGCACATACTGAGATACTGGCTTCTGTACGACTGATGCAACACAATGGGGGTTTATCCACTGTGCAACTTTGAACACGTTTTCTATTTTTTTCCGGCCGAAGATTGAGGTTGTATGAAGGGGTCAGGATGGCCGAGCGGTCTAAGGCGCTGCGTTAAGGTCGCAGTCTCCTCTGGAGGCGTGGGTTCAAATCCCACTTCTGACATGCTTTATGCTGCTGCATGTCTGGAGAAGGCCAACTGGTACCTTCATTCATCGTGCCTCCGCTGGCTGGACAGGCACGTAATCTGGCACATACTGAGATACTGGCTTCTGCACGACTGATGCAACACAATGGGGGTTTATCCATTGTGCAACTTTGAACACGTTTTCTATTTTTTTTCGGCCAAAGATTGAGATTGTATGAAGGGGTCAGGATGGCCGAGCGGTCTAAGGCGCTGCGTTCAGGTCGCAGTCTCCTCTGGAGGCGTGGGTTCAAATCCCACTTCTGACATGCTTTATGCTGCTGCATGTCTGGAGAAGGCCAACTGGTGCCTTCATTCATCGTGCCTCCGCTGGCTGGACAGGCACGTAATCTGGCACATACTGAGATACTGGCTTCTGTACGACTGATGCAACACAATGGGGGTTTATCCACTGTGCAACTTTGAACATGTTTTCTATTTTTTTCCGGCCGAAGATTGAGGTTGTATGAAGAGGTCAGGATGGCCGAGCGGTCTAAGGCGCTGCGTTTAGGCCGCAGTCTCCTCTGGAGGCGTGGGTTCGAATCCCACTTCTGACATGCTTTATGCTGCTGCATGTCTGGAGAAGGCCAACTGGGACCTTCATTCATCGTGCCTCCGCTGGCTGGACAGGCACGTAATCTGGCACATACTGAGATACTGGCTTCTGTACGACTGATGCAACACAATGGGGGTTTATCCACTGTGCAACTTTGAACACGTTTTCTATTTTTTTTCGGCCGAAGATTGAAATTGTATGAAGGGGTCAGGATGGCCGAGCGGTCTAAGGCGCTGAGTTAAGGTCGCAGTCTCCTCTGGAGGCGTGGGTTCGAATCCCACTTCTGACATGCTTTATGCTGCTGCATGTCTGGAGAAGGCCAACTGGTACCTTCATTCATCGTGCCTCCGCTGGCTGGACTGGCACGTTATCTGGCACATACTGAGATACTGGCTTCTGTACGACTGATCCAACACAATGGGGGTTTATCCACTGTGCAACTTTGAACACGTTTTCTATTTTTTTTCGGCCAAAGATTGAGATTGTATGAAGGGGTCAGGATGGCCGAGCGGTCTAAGGCGCTGCGTTCAGGTCCACGTCTCCTCTGGAGGCGTGGGTTCGAATCCCACTTCTGACATGCTTTATGCTGCTGCATGTCTGGAGAAGGCCAACTGGTACCTTCATTCATCGTGCCTCCGCTGGCTGGACAGGCACGTAATCTGGCACATACTGAGATACTGGCTTCTGTACGACTGATGCAACACAATGGGGGTTTATCCACTGTGCAACTTTGAACACGTTTTCTATTTTTTTTCGGCCAAAGATTGAGATTGTATGAAGGGGTCAGGATGGCCGAGCGGTCTAAGGCGCTGCGTTCAGGTCGCAGTCTCCTCTGGAGGCGTGGGTTCGAATCCCACTTCTGACATGCTTTATGCTGCTGCATGTCTGGAGAAGGCCAACTGGTACCTTCATTCATCGTGCCTCCGCTGGCTGGACTGGCACGTAATCTGGCACATACTGAGATACTGGCTTCTGTACGACTGATGCAACACAATGGGGGTTTATCCACTGTGCAACTTTGAACACGTTTTCTATTTTTTTTCGGCCAAAGATTGAGATTGTATGAAGGGGTCAGGATGGCCGAGCGGTCTAAGGCGCTGCGTTCAGGTCGCAGTCTCCTCTGGAGGCGTGGGTTCGAATCCCACTTCTGACATGCTTTATGCTGCTGCATGTCTGGAGAAGGCCAACTGGTGCCTTCATTCATCGTGCCTCCGCTGGCTGGACAGGCACGTAATCTGGCACATACTGAGATACTGGCTTCTGTACGACTGATGCAACACAATGGGGGTTTATCCACTGTGCAACTTTGAACACGTTTTCTATTTTTTTCCGGCCGAAGATTGAGGTTGTATGAAGGGGTCAGGATGGCCGAGCGGTCTAAGGCGCTGCGTTAAGGTCGCAGTCTCCTCTGGAGGCGTGGGTTCAAATCCCACTTCTGACATGCTTTATGCTGCTGCATGTCTGGAGAAGGCCAACTGGTACCTTCATTCATCGTGCCTCCGCTGGCTGGACAGGCACGTAATCTGGCACATACTGAGATACTGGCTTCTGCACGACTGATGCAACACAATGGGGGTTTATCCATTGTGCAACTTTGAACACGTTTTCTATTTTTTTTCGGCCAAAGATTGAGATTGTATGAAGGGGTCAGGATGGCCGAGCGGTCTAAGGCGCTGCGTTCAGGTCGCAGTCTCCTCTGGAGGCGTGGGTTCAAATCCCACTTCTGACATGCTTTATGCTGCTGCATGTCTGGAGAAGGCCAACTGGTGCCTTCATTCATCGTGCCTCCGCTGGCTGGACAGGCACGTAATCTGGCACATACTGAGATACTGGCTTCTGTACGACTGATGCAACACAATGGGGGTTTATCCACTGTGCAACTTTGAACATGTTTTCTATTTTTTTCCGGCCGAAGATTGAGGTTGTATGAAGAGGTCAGGATGGCCGAGCGGTCTAAGGCGCTGCGTTTAGGCCGCAGTCTCCTCTGGAGGCGTGGGTTCGAATCCCACTTCTGACATGCTTTATGCTGCTGCATGTCTGGAGAAGGCCAACTGGGACCTTCATTCATCGTGCCTCCGCTGGCTGGACAGGCACGTAATCTGGCACATACTGAGATACTGGCTTCTGTACGACTGATGCAACACAATGGGGGTTTATCCACTGTGCAACTTTGAACACATTTTCTATTTTTTTTCGGCCGAAGATTGAAATTGTATGAAGGGGTCAGGATGGCTGAGCGGTCTAAGGCGCTGAGTTAAGGTCGCAGTCTCCTCTGGAGGCGTGGGTTCGAATCCCACTTCTGACATGCTTTATGCTGCTGCATGTCTGGAGAAGGCCAACTGGTACCTTCATTCATCGTGCCTCCGCTGGCTGGACTGGCACGTTATCTGGCACATACTGAGATACTGGCTTCTGTACGACTGATCCAACACAATGGGGGTTTATCCACTGTGCAACTTTGAACACGTTTTCTATTTTTTTTCGGCCAAAGATTGAGATTGTATGAAGGGGTCAGGATGGCCGAGCGGTCTAAGGCGCTGCGTTCAGGTCCACGTCCCCTCTGGAGGCGTGGGTTCGAATCCCACTTCTGACATGCTTTATGCTGCTGCATGTCTGGAGAAGGCCAACTGGTACCTTCATTCATCGTGCCTCCGCTGGCTGGACAGGCACGTAATCTGGCACATACTGAGATACTGGCTTCTGTACGACTGATGCAACACAATGGGGGTTTATCCACTGTGCAACTTTGAACACGTTTTCTATTTTTTTTCGGCCAAAGATTGAGATTGTATGAAGGGGTCAGGATGGCCGAGCGGTCTAAGGCGCTGCGTTCAGGTCGCAGTCTCCTCTGGAGGCGTGGGTTCGAATCCCACTTCTGACATGCTTTATGCTGCTGCATGTCTGGAGAAGGCCAACTGGTACCTTCATTCATCGTGCCTCCGCTGGCTGGACTGGCACGTAATCTGGCACATACTGAGATACTGGCTTGTGTACGACTGATGCAACACAATGGGGGTTTATCCACTGTGCAACTTTGAACACGTTTTCTATTTTTTTCCGGCCGAAGATTGAGGTTGTATGAAGAGGTCAGGATGGCCGAGCGGTCTAAGGCGCTGCGTTTAGGCCGCAGTCTCCTCTGGAGGCGTGGGTTCGAATCCCACTTCTGACATGCTTTATGCTGCTGCATGTCTGGAGAAGGCCAACTGGGACCTTCATTCATCGTGCCTCCGCTGGCTGGACAGGCATGTAATCTGGCACATACTGAGATACTGGCTTCTGTACGACTGATGCAACACAATGGGGGTTTATCCACTGTGCAACTTTGAACACGTTTTCTATTTTTTTTCGGCCGAAGATTGAAATTGTATGAAGGGGTCAGGATGGCCGAGCGGTCTAAGGCGCTGCGTTAAGGTCGCAGTCTCCTCTGGAGGCGTGGGTTCGAATCCCACTTCTGACATGCTTTATGCTGCTGCATGTCTGGAGAAGGCCAACTGGTACCTTCATTCATCGTGCCTCCGCTGGCTGGACTGGCACGTAATCTGGCACATACTGAGATACTGGCTTCTGTACGACTGATGCAACACAATGGGGGTTTATCCACTGTGCAACTTTGAACACGTTTTCTATTTTTTTTCGGCCGAAGATTGAGATTGTATGAAGGGGTCAGGATGGCCGAGCGGTCTAAGGCGCTATGTTCAGGTCGCAGTCTCCTCTGGAGGCGTGGGTTCGAATCCCACTTCTGACATGCTTTATGCTGCTGCATGTCTGGAGAAGGCCAACTGGTACCTTCATTCATCGTGCCTCCGCTGGCTGGACAGGCACGTAATCTGGCACATACTGAGATACTGGCTTCTGTACGACTGATGCAACACAATGGGGGTTTATCCACTGTGCAACTTTGAACACGTTTTCTATTTTTTTCCGGCCGAAGATTGAGGTTGTATGAAGAGGTCAGGATGGCCGAGCGGTCTAAGGCGCTGCGTTTAGGCCGCAGTCTCCTCTGGAGGCTTGGGTTCGAATCCCACTTCTGACATGCTCTATGCTGCTGCATGTCTGGAGAAGGCCAACTGGTACCTTCATTCATCGTGCCTCCGCTGGCTGGACAGGCACGTAATCTGGCACAAACTGAGATACTGGCTTCTGTACGACTGATGCAACACAATGGGGGTTTATCCACTGTGCAACTTTGAACACGTTTTCTATTTTTTTTCGGCCAAAGATTGAGATTGTATGAAGGGGTCAGGATGGCCGAGCGGTCTAAGGCGCTGCGTTAAGGTTGCAGTCTCCTCTGGAGGCGTAGGTTCGAATCCCACTTCTGACATGCTTTATGCTGCTGCATGTCTGGAGAAGGCCAACTGATACCTTCATTCATCGTGCCTCCGCTGGCTGGACAGGCACGTAATCTGGCACATACTGAGATACTGGCTTCTGTACGACTGATGCAACACAATGGGGGTTTATCCACTGTGCAACTTTGAACACGTTTTCTATTTTTTTCCGGCCGAAGATTGAGGTTGTATGAAGAGGTCAGGATGGCCGAGCGGTCTAAGGCGCTGCGTTTAGGCCGCAGTCTCCTCTGGAGGCGTGGGTTCGAATCCCACTTCTGACATGCTTTATGCTGCTGCATGTCTGGAGAAGGCCAACTGGGACCTTCATTCATCGTGCCTCCGCTGGCTGGACAGGCACGTAATCTGGCACATACTGAGATACTGGCTTCTGTACGACTGATGCAACACAATGGGGGTTTATCCACTGTGCAACTTTGAACACGTTTTCTATTTTTTTCCGGCCGAAGATTGAGGTTGTATGAAGAGGTCAGGATGGCCGAGCGGTCTAAGGCGCTGCGTTTAGGCCGCAGTCTCCTCTGGAGGCGTGGGTTCGAATCCCACTTCTGACATGCTTTATGCTGCTGCATGTCTGGAGAAGGCCAACTGGGACCTTCATTCATCGTGCCTCCGCTGGCTGGACAGGCACGTAATCTGGCACATACTGAGATACTGGCTTCTGTACGACTGATGCAACACAATGGGGGTTTATCCACTGTGCAACTTTGAACACGTTTTCTATTTTTTTTCGGCCGAAGATTGAAATTGTATGAAGGGGTCAGGATGGCCGAGCGGTCTAAGGCGCTGCGTTAAGGTCGCAGTCTCCTCTGGAGGCGTGGGTTCGAATCCCACTTCTGACATGCTTTATGCTGCTGCATGTCTGGAGAAGGCCAACTGGTACCTTCATTCATCGTGCCTCCGCTGGCTGGACTGGCACGTAATCTGGCACATACTGAGATACTGGCTTCTGTACGACTGATGCAACACAATGGGGGTTTATCCACTGTGCAACTTTGAACACGTTTTCTATTTTTTTTCGGCCGAAGATTGAGATTGTATGAAGGGGTCAGGATGGCCGAGCGGTCTAAGGCGCTATGTTCAGGTCGCAGTCTCCTCTGGAGGCGTGGGTTCGAATCCCACTTCTGACATGCTTTATGCTGCTGCATGTCTGGAGAAGGCCAACTGGTACCTTCATTCATCGTGCCTCCGCTGGCTGGACAGGCACGTAATCTGGCACATACTGAGATACTGGCTTCTGTACGACTGATGCAACACAATGGGGGTTTATTCACTGTGCAACTTTGAACACGTTTTCTATTTTTTTCCGGCCGAAGATTGAGGTTGTATGAAGAGGTCAGGATGGCCGAGCGGTCTAAGGCGCTGCGTTTAGGCCGCAGTCTCCTCTGGAGGCGTGGGTTCGAATCCCACTTCTGACATGCTTTATGCTGCTGCATGTCTGGAGAAGGCCAACTGGTACCTTCATTCATCGTGCCTCCGCTGGCTGGACAGGCACGTAATCTGGCACAAACTGAGATACTGGCTTCTGTACGACTGATGCAACACAATGGGGGTTTATCCACTGTGCAACTTTGAACACGTTTTCTATTTTTTTTCGGCCAAAGATTGAGATTGTATGAAGGGGTCAGGATGGCCGAGCGGTCTAAGGCGCTGCGTTAAGGTCGCAGTCTCCTCTGGAGGCGTGGGTTCGAATCCCACTTCTGACATGCTTTATGCTGCTGCATGTCTGGAGAAGGCCAACTGATACCTTCATTCATCGTGCCTCCGCTGGCTGGAAAGGCACGTAATCTGGCACATACTGAGATACTGGCTTCTGTACGACTGATGCAACACAATGGGGGTTTATCCACTGTGCAACTTTGAACACGTTTTCTATTTTTTTCCGGCCGAAGATTGAGGTTGTATGAAGAGGTCAGGATGGCCGAGCGGTCTAAGGCGCTGCGTTTAGGCCGCAGTCTCCTCTGGAGGCGTGGGTTCGAATCCCACTTCTGACATGCTTTATGCTGCTGCATGTCTGGAGAAGGCCAACTGGGACCTTCATTCATCGTGCCTCCGCTGGCTGGACAGGCACGTAATCTGGCACATACTGAGATACTGGCTTCTGTACGACTGATGCAACACAATGGGGGTTTATCCACTGTGCAACTTTGAACACGTTTTCTATTTTTTTTTGGCCGAAGATTCAAATTGTATGAAGGGGTCAGGATGGCCGAGCGGTCTAAGGCGCTGCGTTAAGGTCGCAGTCTCCTCTGGAGGCGTGGGTTCGAATCCCACTTCTGACATGCTTTATGCTGCTGCATGTCTGGAGAAGGCCAACTGGTACCTTCATTCATCGTGCCTCCGCTGGCTGGACTGGCACGTAATCTGGCACATACTGAGATACTGGCTTCTGTACGACTGATGCAACACAATGGGGGTTTATCCACTGTGCAACTTTGAACACGTTTTCTATTTCTTTTCGGTCAAAGATTGAGGTTGTATGAAGAGGTCAGGATGGCCGAGCGGTCTAAGGCGCTGCGTTTAGGCCGCAGTCTCCTCTGGAGGCGTGTGTTCGATTCCCACTTCTGACATGCTTTATGCTGCTGCATGTCTGGAGAAGGCCAACTGGGACCTTCATTCATCGTGCCTCCGCTGGCTGGACAGGCACGTAATCTGGCACATACTGAGATACTGGCTTCTGTACGACTGATGCAACACAATGGGGGTTTATCCACTGTGCAACTTTGAACACGTTTTCTATTTTTTTCCGGCCGAAGATTGAGGTTGTATGAAGAGGTCAGGATGGCCGAGCGGTCTAAGGCGCTGCGTTTAGGCCGCAGTCTCCTCTGGAGGCGTGGGTTCGAATCCCACTTCTGACATGCTTTATGCTGCTGCATGTCTGGAGAAGGCCAACTGGGACCTTCATTCATCGTGCCTCCGCTGGCTGGACTGGCACGTAATCTGGCACATACTGAGATACTGGCTTCTGTACTACTGATGCAACACAATGGGGGTTTATCCACTGTGCAACTTTGAACACGTTTTCTATTTTTTTCCGGCCGAAGATTGAGGTTGTATGAAGAGGTCAGGATGGCCGAGCGGTCTAAGGCGCTGCATTTAGGCCGCAGTCTCCTCTGGAGGCGTGGGTTCGAATCCCACTTCTGACATGCTTTATGCTGCTGCATGTCTGGAGAAGGCCAACTGGGACCTTCATTCATCGTGCCTCCGCTGGCTGGACAGGCACGTAATCTGGCACATACTGAGATACTGGCTTCTGTACGACTGATGCAACACAATGGGGGTTTATCCACTGTGCAACTTTGAACACGTTTTCTATTTTTTTTTGGCCGAAGATTGAAATTGTATGAAGGGGTCAGGATGGCCGAGCGGTCTAAGGTGCTGAGTTAAGGTCGCAGTCTCCTCTGGAGGTGTGGGTTCGAATCCCACTTCTGACATGCTTTATGCTGCTGCATGTCTGGAGAAGGCCAACTGGTACCTTCATTCATCGTGCCTCCGCTGGCTGGACTGGCACGTAATCTGGCACATACTGAGATACTGGCTTCTGTACGACTGATGCAACACAATGGGGGTTTATCCACTGTGCAACTTTGAACACGTTTTCTATTTCTTTTCGGTCAAAGATTGAGGTTGTATGAAGAGGTCAGGATGGCCGAGCGGTCTAAGGCGCTGCGTTTAGGCCGCAGTCTCCTCTGGAGGCGTGGGTTCGATTCCCACTTCTGACATGCTTTATGCTGCTGCATGTCTGGAGATGGCCAACTGGGACCTTCATTCATCGTGCCTCCGCTGGCTGGACAGGCACGTAATCTGGCACATACTGAGATACTGGCTTCTGTACGACTGATGCAACACAATGGGGGTTTATCCACTGTGCAACTTTGAACACGTTTTCTATTTTTTTCCGGCCGAAGATTGAGGTTGTATGAAGAGGTCAGGATGGCCGAGCGGTCTAAGGCGCTGCGTTTAGGCCGCAGTCTCCTCTGGAGGCGTGGGTTCGAATCCCACTTCTGACATGCTTTATGCTGCTGCATGTCTGGAGAAGGCCAACTGGGACCTTCATTCATCGTGCCTCCGCTGGCTGGACAGGCACGTAATCTGGCACATACTGAGATACTGTCTTCTGTGCGACTGATGCAACACAATGGGGGTTTATCCACTGTGCAACTTTGAACACGTTTTCTATTTTTTTTCGGCCGAAGATTGAAATTGTATGAAGGGGTCTGGATGGCCGAGCGGTCTAAGGTGCTGCGTTAAGGTCGCAGTCTCCTCTGGAGGCGTGGGTTCGAATCCCACTTCTGACATGCTTTATGCTGCTGCATGTCTGGAGAAGGCCAACTGGTACCTTCATTCATCGTGCCTCCGCTGGCTGGACTGGCACGTAATCTGGCACATACTGAGATACTGGCTTCTGTACTACTGATGCAACACAATGGGGGTTTATCCACTGTGCAACTTTGAACACGTTTTCTATTTTTTTTCGGCCAAAGATTGAGATTGTATGAAGGGGTCAGGATGGCCGAGCGGTCTAAGGCGCTGCGTTAAGGTCGCAGTCTCCTCTGGAGGCGTGGGTTCGAATCCCACTTCTGACATGCTTTATGCTGCTGCATGTCTGGAGAAGGCCAACTGATACCTTCATTCATCGTGCCTCCGCTGGCTGGACAGGCACGTAATCTGGCACATACTGAGATACTGGCTTCTGTACGACTGATGCAACACAATGGGGGTTTATCCACTGTGCAACTTTGAACACGTTTTCTATTTTTTTCCGGCCGAAGATTGAGGTTGTATGAAGAGGTCAGGATGGCCGAGCGGTCTAAGGCGCTGCGTTTAGGCCGCAGTCTCCTCTGGAGGCGTGGGTTCGAATCCCACTTCTGACATGCTTTATGCTGCTGCATGTCTGGAGAAGGCCAACTGGGACCTTCATTCATCGTGCCTCCGCTGGCTGGACAGGCACGTAATCTGGCACATACTGAGATACTGGCTTCTGTACGACTGATGCAACACAATGGGGGTTTATCCACTGTGCAACTTTGAACACGTTTTCTATTTTTTTTCGGCCGAAGATTGAAATTGTATTGAGGGGGTCAGGATGGCCGAGCGGTCTAAGGCGCTGCGTTAAGGTCGCAGTCTCCTCTGGAGGCGTGGGTTCGAATCCCACTTCTGACATGCTTTATGCTGCTGCATGTCTGGAGAAGGCCAACTGGTACCTTCATTCATCGTGCCTCCGCTGGCTGGACTGGCACGTAATCTGGCACATACTGAGATACTGGCTTCTGTACGACTGATGCAACACAATGGGGGTTTATCCACTGTGCAACTTTGAACACGTTTTCTATTTTTTTTCGGTCAAAGATTGAGGTTGTATGAAGAGGTCAGGATGGCCGAGCGGTCTAAGGCGCTGCGTTTAGGCCGCAGTCTCCTCTGGAGGCGTGGGTTCGAATCCCACTTCTGACATGCTTTATGCTGCTGCATGTCTGGAGAAGGCCAACTGGTACCTTCATTCATCGTGCCTCCGCTGGCTGGACAGGCACGTAATCTGGCACAAACTGAGATACTGGCTTCTGTACGACTGATGCAACACAATGGGGGTTTATCCACTGTGCAACTTTGAACACGTTTTCTATTTTTTTTCGGCCGAAGATTGAGATTGTATGAAGGGGTCAGGATGGCCGAGCGGTCTAAGGCGCTGCGTTAAGGTCGCAGTCTCCTCTGGAGGCGTGGGTTCAAATCCCACTTCTGACATGCTTTATGCTGCTGCATGTCTGGAGAAGGCCAACTGGTACCTTCATTCATCGTGCCTCCGCTGGCTGGACTGGCACGTAATCTGGCACACACTGAGATACTGGCTTCTGAACGACTGATGCAACACAATGGGGGTTTATCCACTGTGCAACTTTGAACACGTTTTCTATTTTTTTTCGGCCAAAGATTGAGATTGTATGAAGGGGTCAGGATGGCCGAGCGGTCTAAGGCGCTGCGTTAAGGTCGCAGTCTCCTCTGGAGGCGTGGGTTCGAATCCCGCTTCTGACATGCTTTATGCTGCTGCATGTCTGGAAAAGGCCAACTGGTACCTTCATTCATCGTGCCTCCGCTGGCTGGACTGGCACGTAATCTGGCACATACTGAGATACTGGCTTCTGTACGACTGATGCAACACAATGGGGGTTTATCCACTGTGCAACTTTGAACACGTTTTCTATTTTTTTTCGGTCAAAGATTGAGGTTGTATGAAGAGGTCAGGATGGCCGAGCGGTCTAAGGCGCTGCGTTTAGGCCGCAGTCTCCTCTGGAGGCGTGGGTTCGAATCCCACTTCTGACATGCTTTATGCTGCTGCATGTCTGGAGAAGGCCAACTGGTACCTTCATTCATCGTGCCTCCGCTGGCTGGACAGGCACGTAATCTGGCACAAACTGAGATACTGGCTTCTGTACGACTGATGCAACACAATGGGGGTTTATCCACTGTGCAACTTTGAACACGTTTTCTATTTTTTTTCGGCCGAAGATTGAGATTGTATGAAGGGGTCAGGATGGCCGAGCGGTCTAAGGCGCTGCGTTAAGGTCGCAGTCTCCTCTGGAGGCGTGGGTTCAAATCCCACTTCTGACATGCTTTATGCTGCTGCATGTCTGGAGAAGGCCAACTGGTACCTTCTTTCATCGTGCCTCCGCTGGCTGGACTGGCACGTAATCTGGCACACACTGAGATACTGGCTTCTGAACGACTGATGCAACACAATGGGGGTTTATCCACTGTGCAACTTTGAACACGTTTTCTATTTTTTTTCGGCCAAAGATTGAGATTGTATGAAGGGGTCAGGATGGCCGAGCGGTCTAAGGCGCTGCGTTAAGGTCGCAGTCTCCTCTGGAGGCGTGGGTTCGAATCCCGCTTCTGACATGCTTTATGCTGCTGCATGTCTGGAGAAGGCCAACTGGTACCTTCATTCATCGTGCCTCCGCTGGCTGGACTGGCACGTAATCTGGCACATACTGAGATACTGGCTTCTGTACGACTGATGCAACACAATGGGGGTTTATCCACTGTGCAACTTTGAACACGTTTTCTATTTCTTTTCGGTCAAAGATTGAGGTTGTATGAAGAGGTCAGGATGGCCGAGCGGTCTAAGGCGCTGCGTTTAGGCCGCAGTCTCCTCTGGAGGCGTGGGTTCGATTCCCACTTCTGACATGCTTTATGCTGCTGCATGTCTGGAGATGGCCAACTGGGACCTTCATTCATCGTGCCTCCGCTGGCTGGACAGGCACGTAATCTGGCACATACTGAGATACTGGCTTCTGTACGACTGATGCAACACAATGGGGGTTTATCCACTGTGCAACTTTGAACACGTTTTCTATTTTTTTCCGGCCGAAGATTGAGGTTGTATGAAGAGGTCAGGATGGCCGAGCGGTCTAAGGCGCTGCGTTTAGGCCGCAGTCTCCTCTGGAGGCGTGGGTTCGAATCCCACTTCTGACATGGTTTATGCTGCTGCATGTCTGGAGAAGGCCAACTGGGACCTTCATTCATCGTGCCTCCGCTGGCTGGACAGGCACGTAATCTGGCACATACTGAGATACTGTCTTCTGTACGACTGATGCAACACAATGGGGGTTTATCCACTGTGCAACTTTGAACACGTTTTCTATTTTTTTTCGGCCGAAGATTGAAATTGTATGAAGGGGTCAGGATGGCCGAGCGGTCTAAGGTGCTGCGTTAAGGTCGCAGTCTCCTCTGGAGGCGTGGGTTCGAATCCCACTTCTGACATGCTTTATGCTGCTGCATGTCTCGAGAAGGCCAACTGGTACCTTCATTCATCGTGCCTCCGCTGGCTGGACTGGCACGTAATCTGGCACATACTGAGATACTGGCTTCTGTACTACTGATGCAACACAATGGGGGTTTATCCACTGTGCAACTTTGAACACGTTTTCTATTTTTTTTCGGCCGAAGATTGAGATTGTATGAAGGGGTCAGGATGGCCGAGCGGTCTAAGGCGCTGCGTTCAGGTCGCAGTCTCCTCTGGAGGCGTGGGTTCGAATCCCACTTCTGACATGCTTTATGCTGCTGCATGTCTGGAGAAGGCCAACTGGTACCTTCATTCATCGTGCCTCCGCTGTCTGGACAGGCACGTAATCTGGCACATACTGAGATACTGGCTTCTGTACGACTGATGCAACACAATGGGGGTTTATCCACTGTGCAACTTTGAACACGTTTTCTATTTTTTTCCGGCCGAAGATTGAGGTTGTATGAAGAGGTCAGGATGGCCGAGCGGTCTAAGGCGCTGCGTTTAGGCCGCAGTCTCCTCTGGAGGCGTGGGTTCGAATCCCACTTCTGACATGCTTTATGCTGCTGCATGTCTGGAGAAGGCCAACTGGTACCTTCATTCATCGTGCCTCCGCTGGCTGGACAGGCACGTAATCTGGCACAAACTGAGATACTGGCTTCTGTACGACTGATGCAACACAATGGGGGTTTATCCACTGTGCAACTTTGAACACGTTTTCTATTTTTTTTCGGCCAAAGATTGAGATTGTATGAAGGGGTCAGGATGGCCGAGCGGTCTAAGGAGCTGCGTTAAGGTCGCAGTCTCCTCTGGAGGCGTGGGTTCGAATCCCACTTCTGACGTGCTTTATGCTGCTGCATGTCTGGAGAAGGCCAACTGATACCTTCATTCATCGTGCCTCCGCTGGCTGGACAGGCACGTAATCTGGCACATACTGAGATACTGGCTTCTGTACGACTGATGCAACACAATGGGGGTTTATCCACTGTGCAACTTTGAACACGTTTTCTATTTTTTTCCGGCCGAAGATTGAGGTTGTATGAAGAGGTCAGGATGGCCGAGCGGTCTAAGGCGCTGCGTTTAGGCCGCAGTCTCCTCTGGAGGCGTGGGTTCGAATCCCACTTCTGACATGCTTTATGCTGCTGCATGTCTGGAGAAGGCCAACTGGGACCTTCATTCATCGTGCCTCCGCTGGCTGGACAGGCACGTAATCTGGCACATACTGAGATACTGGCTTCTGTACGACTGATGCAACACAATGGGGGTTTATCCACTGTGCAACTTTGAACACGTTTTCTATTTTTTTTCGGCCGAAGATTGAAATTGTATGAAGGGGTCAGGATGGCCGAGCGGTCTAAGGCGCTGCGTTAAGGTCGCAGTCTCCTCTGGAGGCGTGGGTTCGAATCCCACTTCTGACATGCTTTATGCTGCTGCATGTCTGGAGAAGGCCAACTGGTACCTTCATTCATCGTGCCTCCGCTGGCTGGACTGGCACGTAATCTGGCACATACTGAGATACTGGCTTCTGTACGACTGATGCAACACAATGGGGGTTTATCCACTGTGCAACTTTGAACACGTTTTCTATTTTTTTTCGGTCAAAGATTGAGGTTGTATGAAGAGGTCAGGATGGCCGAGCGGTCTAAGGCGCTGCGTTTAGGCCGCAGTCTCCTCTGGAGGCGTGGGTTCGAATCCCACTTCTGACATGCTTTATGCTGCTGCATGTCTGGAGAAGGCCAACTGGTACCTTCATTCATCGTGCCTCCGCTGGCTGGACAGGCACGTAATCTGGCACAAACTGAGATACTGGCTTCTGTACGACTGATGCAACACAATGGGGGTTTATCCACTGTGCAACTTTGAACACGTTTTCTATTTTTTTTCGGCCGAAGATTGAGATTGTATGAAGGGGTCAGGATGGCCGAGCGGTCTAAGGCGCTGCGTTAAGGTCGCAGTCTCCTCTGGAGGCGTGGGTTCAAATCCCACTTCTGACATGCTTTATGCTGCTGCATGTCTGGAGAAGGCCAACTGGTACCTTCATTCATCGTGCCTCCGCTGGCTGGACTGGCACGTAATCTGGCACACACTGAGATACTGGCTTCTGAACGACTGATGCAACACAATGGGGGTTTATCCACTGTGCAACTTTGAACACGTTTTCTATTTTTTTTCGGCCAAAGATTGAGATTGTATGAAGGGGTCAGGATGGCCGAGCGGTCTAAGGCGCTGCGTTCAGGTCGCAGTCTCCTCTGGAGGCGTGGGTTCGAATCCCACTTCTGACATGCTTTATGCTGCTGCATGTCTGGAGAAGGCCAACTGGTACCTTCATTCATCGTGCCTCCGCTGGCTGGACAGGCACGTAATCTGGCACATACTGAGATACTGGCTTCTGTTCAACTGATGCAACACAATGGGGGTTTATCCACTGTGCAACTTTGAACACGTTTTCTATTTTTTTTCGGCCAAAGATTGAGATTGTATGAAGGGGTCAGGATGGCCGAGCGGTCTAAGGCGCTGCGTTCAGGTCGCAGTCTCCTCTGGAGGCGTGGGTTCGATTCCCACTTCTGACATGCTTTATGCTGCTGCATGTCTGGAGAAGGCCAACTGGGACCTTCATTCATCGTGCCTCCGCTGGCTGGACAGGCACGTAATCTGGCACATACTGAGATACTGGCTTCTGTACGACTGATGCAACACAATGGGGGTTTATCCACTGTGCAACTTTGAACACGTTTTCTATTTTTTTTCGGCCGAAGATTGAAATTGTATTGAGGGGGTCAGGATGGCCGAGCGGTCTAAGGCGCTGCGTTAAGGTCGCAGTCTCCTCTGGAGGCGTGGGTTCGAATCCCACTTCTGACATGCTTTATGCTGCTGCATGTCTGGAGAAGGCCAACTGGTACCTTCATTCATCGTGCCTCTGCTGGCTGGACTGGCACGTAATCTGGCACATACTGAGATACTGGCTTCTGTACGACTGATGCAACACAATGGGGGTTTATCCACTGTGCAACTTTGAACACGTTTTCTATTTTTTTTCGGTCAAAGATTGAGGTTGTATGAAGAGGTCAGGATGGCCGAGCGGTCTAAGGCGCTGCGTTTAGGCCGCAGTCTCCTCTGGAGGCGTGGGTTCGAATCCCACTTCTGACATGCTTTATGCTGCTGCATGTCTGGAGAAGGCCAACTGGTACCTTCATTCATCGTGCCTCCGCTGGCTGGACAGGCACGTAATCTGGCACAAACTGAGATACTGGCTTCTGTACGACTGATGCAACACAATGGGGGTTTATCCACTGTGCAACTTTGAACACGTTTTCTATTTTTTTTCGGCCGAAGATTGAGGTTGTATGAAGGGGTCAGGATGGCCGAGCGGTCTAAGGCGCTGCGTTAAGGTCGCAGTCTCCTCTGGAGGCGTGGGTTCAAATCCCACTTCTGACATGCTTTATGCTGCTGCATGTCTGGAGAAGGCCAACTGGTACCTTCATTCATCGTGCCTCCGCTGGCTGGACTGGCACGTAATCTGGCACACACTGAGATACTGGCTTCTGAACGACTGATGCAACACAATGGGGGTTTATCCACTGTGCAATTTTGAACACGTTTTCTATTTTTTTTCGGCCAAAGATTGAGATTGTATGAAGGGGTCAGGATGGCCGAGCGGTCTAAGGCGCTGCGTTCAGGTCGCAGTCTCCTCTGGAGGCGTGGGTTCGAATCCCACTTCTGACATGCTTTATGCTGCTGCATGTCTGGAGAAGGCCAACTGGTACCTTCATTCATCGTGCCTCCGCTGGCTGGACTGGCACGTAATCTGGCACATACTGAGATACTGGCTTCTGTACGACTGATGCAACACAATGGGGGTTTATCCACTGTGCAACTTTGAACACGTTTTCTATTTCTTTTCGGTCAAAGATTGAGGTTGTATGAAGAGGTCAGGATGGCCGAGCGGTCTAAGGCGCTGCGTTTAGGCCGCAGTCTCCTCTGGAGGCGTGGGTTCGATTCCCACTTCTGACATGCTTTATGCTGCTGCATGTCTGGAGATGGCCAACTGGGACCTTCATTCATCGTGCCTCCGCTGGCTGGACAGGCACGTAATCTGGCACATACTGAGATACTGGCTTCTGTACGACTGATGCAACACAATGGGGGTTTATCCACTGTGCAACTTTGAACACGTTTTCTATTTTTTTCCGGCCGAAGATTGAGGTTGTATGAAGAGGTCAGGATGGCCGAGCGGTCTAAGGCGCTGCGTTTAGGCCGCAGTCTCCTCTGGAGGCGTGGGTTCGAATCCCACTTCTGACATGGTTTATGCTGCTGCATGTCTGGAGAAGGCCAACTGGGACCTTCATTCATCGTGCCTCCGCTGGCTGGACAGGCACGTAATCTGGCACATACTGAGATACTGTCTTCTGTACGACTGATGCAACACAATGGGGGTTTATCCACTGTGCAACTTTGAACACGTTTTCTATTTTTTTTCGGCCGAAGATTGAAATTGTATGAAGGGGTCAGGATGGCCGAGCGGTCTAAGGTGCTGCGTTAAGGTCGCAGTCTCCTCTGGAGGCGTGGGTTCGAATCCCACTTCTGACATGCTTTATGCTGCTGCATGTCTCGAGAAGGCCAACTGGTACCTTCATTCATCGTGCCTCCGCTGGCTGGACTGGCACGTAATCTGGCACATACTGAGATACTGGCTTCTGTACTACTGATGCAACACAATGGGGGTTTATCCACTGTGCAACTTTGAACACGTTTTCTATTTTTTTTCGGCCGAAGATTGAGATTGTATGAAGGGGTCAGGATGGCCGAGCGGTCTAAGGCGCTGCGTTCAGGTCGCAGTCTCCTCTGGAGGCGTGGGTTCGAATCCCACTTCTGACATGCTTTATGCTGCTGCATGTCTGGAGAAGGCCAACTGGTACCTTCATTCATCGTGCCTCCGCTGTCTGGACAGGCACGTAATCTGGCACAAACTGAGATACTGGCTTCTGTACGACTGATGCAACACAATGGGGGTTTATCCACTGTGCAACTTTGAACACGTTTTCTATTTTTTTTCGGCCGAAGATTGAGATTGTATGAAGGGGTCAGGATGGCCGAGCGGTCTAAGGCGCTGCGTTAAGGTCGCAGTCTCCTCTGGAGGCGTGGGTTCAAATCCCACTTCTGACATGCTTTATGCTGCTGCATGTCTGGAGAAGGCCAACTGGTACCTTCATTCATCGTGCCTCCGCTGGCTGGACTGGCACGTAATCTGGCACACACTGAGATACTGGCTTCTGAACGACTGATGCAACACAATGGGGGTTTATCCACTGTGCAATTTTGAACACGTTTTCTATTTTTTTTCGGCCAAAGATTGAGATTGTATGAAGGGGTCAGGATGGCCGAGCGGTCTAAGGCGCTGCGTTCAGGTCGCAGTCTCCTCTGGAGGCGTGGGTTCGAATCCCACTTCTGACATGCTTTATGCTGCTGCATGTCTGGAGAAGGCCAACTGGTACCTTCATTCATCGTGCCTCCGCTGGCTGGACTGGCACGTAATCTGGCACATACTGAGATACTGGCTTCTGTACGACTGATGCAACACAATGGGGGTTTATCCACTGTGCAACTTTGAACACGTTTTCTATTTCTTTTCGGTCAAAGATTGAGGTTGTATGAAGAGGTCAGGATGGCCGAGCGGTCTAAGGCGCTGCGTTTAGGCCGCAGTCTCCTCTGGAGGCGTGGGTTCGATTCCCACTTCTGACATGCTTTATGCTGCTGCATGTCTGGAGATGGCCAACTGGGACCTTCATTCATCGTGCCTCCGCTGGCTGGACAGGCACGTAATCTGGCACATACTGAGATACTGGCTTCTGTACGACTGATGCAACACAATGGGGGTTTATCCACTGTGCAACTTTGAACACGTTTTCTATTTTTTTCCGGCCGAAGATTGAGGTTGTATGAAGAGGTCAGGATGGCCGAGCGGTCTAAGGCGCTGCGTTTAGGCCGCAGTCTCCTCTGGAGGCGTGGGTTCGAATCCCACTTCTGACATGGTTTATGCTGCTGCATGTCTGGAGAAGGCCAACTGGGACCTTCATTCATCGTGCCTCCGCTGGCTGGACAGGCACGTAATCTGGCACATACTGAGATACTGTCTTCTGTACGACTGATGCAACACAATGGGGGTTTATCCACTGTGCAACTTTGAACACGTTTTCTATTTTTTTTCGGCCGAAGATTGAAATTGTATGAAGGGGTCAGGATGGCCGAGCGGTCTAAGGTGCTGCGTTAAGGTCGCAGTCTCCTCTGGAGGCGTGGGTTCGAATCCCACTTCTGACATGCTTTATGCTGCTGCATGTCTCGAGAAGGCCAACTGGTACCTTCATTCATCGTGCCTCCGCTGGCTGGACTGGCACGTAATCTGGCACATACTGAGATACTGGCTTCTGTACTACTGATGCAACACAATGGGGGTTTATCCACTGTGCAACTTTGAACACGTTTTCTATTTTTTTTCGGCCGAAGATTGAGATTGTATGAAGGGGTCAGGATGGCCGAGCGGTCTAAGGCGCTGCGTTCAGGTCGCAGTCTCCTCTGGAGGCGTGGGTTCGAATCCCACTTCTGACATGCTTTATGCTGCTGCATGTCTGGAGAAGGCCAACTGGTACCTTCATTCATCGTGCCTCCGCTGTCTGGACAGGCACGTAATCTGGCACATACTGAGATACTGGCTTCTGTACGACTGATGCAACACAATGGGGGTTTATCCACTGTGCAACTTTGAACACGTTTTCTATTTTTTTCCGGCCGAAGATTGAGGTTGTATGAAGAGGTCAGGATGGCCGAGCGGTCTAAGGCGCTGCGTTTAGGCCGCAGTCTCCTCTGGAGGCGTGGGTTCGAATCCCACTTCTGACATGCTTTATGCTGCTGCATGTCTGGAGAAGGCCAACTGGTACCTTCATTCATCGTGCCTCCGCTGGCTGGACAGGCACGTAATCTGGCACAAACTGAGATACTGGCTTCTGTACGACTGATGCAACACAATGGGGGTTTATCCACTGTGCAACTTTGAACACGTTTTCTATTTTTTTTCGGCCAAAGATTGAGATTGTATGAAGGGGTCAGGATGGCCGAGCGGTCTAAGGAGCTGCGTTAAGGTCGCAGTCTCCTCTGGAGGCGTGGGTTCGAATCCCACTTCTGACATGCTTTATGCTGCTGCATGTCTGGAGAAGGCCAACTGATACCTTCATTCATCGTGCCTCCGCTGGCTGGACAGGCACGTAATCTGGCACATACTGAGATACTGGCTTCTGTACGACTGATGCAACACAATGGGGGTTTATCCACTGTGCAACTTTGAACACGTTTTCTATTTTTTTCCGGCCGAAGATTGAGGTTGTATGAAGAGGTCAGGATGGCCGAGCGGTCTAAGGCGCTGCGTTTAGGCCGCAGTCTCCTCTGGAGGCGTGGGTTCGAATCCCACTTCTGACATGCTTTATGCTGCTGCATGTCTGGAGAAGGCCAACTGGGACCTTCATTCATCGTGCCTCCGCTGGCTGGACAGGCACGTAATCTGGCACATACTGAGATACTGGCTTCTGTTCAACTGATGCAACACAATGGGGGTTTATCCACTGTGCAACTTTGAACACGTTTTCTATTTTTTTTCGGCCAAAGATTGAGATTGTATGAAGGGGTCAGGATGGCCGAGCGGTCTAAGGCGCTGCGTTCAGGTCGCAGTCTCCTCTGGAGGCGTGGGTTCGATTCCCACTTCTGACATGCTTTATGCTGCTGCATGTCTGGAGAAGGCCAACTGGGACCTTCATTCATCGTGCCTCCGCTGGCTGGACAGGCACGTAATCTGGCACATACTGAGATACTGGCTTCTGTACGACTGATGCAACACAATGGGGGTTTATCCACTGTGCAACTTTGAACACGTTTTCTATTTTTTTCCGGCCGAAGATTGAGGTTGTATGAAGAGGTCAGGATGGCCGAGCGGTCTAAGGCGCTGCGTTTAGGCCGCAGTCTCCTCTGGAGGCGTGGGTTCGAATCCCACTTCTGACATGCTTTATGCTGCTGCATGTCTGGAGAAGGCCAACTGGGACCTTCATTCATCGTGCCTCCGCTGGCTGGACAGGCACGTAATCTGGCACATACTGAGATACTGGCTTCTGTACGACTGATGCAACACAATGGGGGTTTATCCACTGTGCAACTTTGAACACGTTTTCTATTTTTTTTTGGCCGAAGATTGAAATTGTATGAAGGGGTCAGGATGGCCGAGCGGTCTAAGGCGCTGAGTTAAGGTCGCAGTCTCCTCTGGAGGCGTGGGTTCGAATCCCACTTCTGACATGCTTTATGCTGCTGCATGTCTGGAGAAGGCCAACTGGTACCTTCATTCATCGTGCCTCCGCTGGCTGGACTGGCACGTAATCTGGCACATACTGAGATACTGGCTTCTGTACGACTGATGCAACACAATGGGGGTTTATCCACTGTGCAACTTTGAACACGTTTTCTATTTCTTTTCGGTCAAAGATTGAGGTTGTATGAAGAGGTCAGGATGGCCGAGCGGTCTAAGGCGCTGCGTTTAGGCCGCAGTCTCCTCTGGAGGCGTGGGTTCGATTCCCACTTCTGACATGCTTTATGCTGCTGCATGTCTGGAGATGGCCAACTGGGACCTTCATTCATCGTGCCTCCGCTGGCTGGACAGGCACGTAATCTGGCACATACTGAGATACTGGCTTCTGTACGACTGATGCAACACAATGGGGGTTTATCCACTGTGCAACTTTGAACACGTTTTCTATTTTTTTCCGGCCGAAGATTGAGGTTGTATGAAGAGGTCAGGATGGCCGAGCGGTCTAAGGCGCTGCGTTTAGGCCGCAGTCTCCTCTGGAGGCGTGGGTTCGAATCCCACTTCTGACATGCTTTATGCTGCTGCATGTCTGGAGAAGGCCAACTGGGACCTTCATTCATCGTGCCTCCGCTGGCTGGACAGGCACGTAATCTGGCACATACTGAGATACTGTCTTCTGTACGACTGATGCAACACAATGGGGGTTTATCCACTGTGCAACTTTGAACACGTTTTCTATTTTTTTTCGGCCGAAGATTGAAATTGTATGAAGGGGTCAGGATGGCCGAGCGGTCTAAGGTGCTGCGTTAAGGTCGCAGTCTCCTCTGGAGGCGTGGGTTCGAATCCCACTTCTGACATGCTTTATGCTGCTGCATGTCTGGAGAAGGCCAACTGGTACCTTCATTCATCGTGCCTCCGCTGGCTGGACTGGCACGTAATCTGGCACATACTGAGATACTGGCTTCTGTACTACTGATGCAACACAATGGGGGTTTATCCACTGTGCAACTTTGAACACGTTTTCTATTTTTTTTCGGCCGAAGATTGAGATTGTATGAAGGGGTCAGGATGGCCGAGCGGTCTAAGGCGCTGCGTTCAGGTCGCAGTCTCCTCTGGAGGCGTGGGTTCGAATCCCACTTCTGACATGCTTTATGCTGCTGCATGTCTGGAGAAGGCCAACTGGTACCTTCATTCATCGTGCCTCCGCTGTCTGGACAGGCACGTAATCTGGCACATACTGAGATACTGGCTTCTGTACGACTGATGCAACACAATGGGGGTTTATCCACTGTGCAACTTTGAACACGTTTTCTATTTTTTTCCGGCCGAAGATTGAGGTTGTATGAAGAGGTCAGGATGGCCGAGCGGTCTAAGGCGCTGTGTTTAGGCCGCAGTCTCCTCTGGAGGCGTGGGTTCGAATCCCACTTCTGACATGCTTTATGCTGCTGCATGTCTGGAGAAGGCCAACTGGTACCTTCATTCATCGTGCCTCCGCTGGCTGGACAGGCACGTAATCTGGCACAAACTGAGATACTGGCTTCTGTACGACTGATGCAACACAATGGGGGTTTATCCACTGTGCAACTTTGAACACGTTTTCTATTTTTTTTCGGCCAAAGATTGAGATTGTATGAAGGGGTCAGGATGGCCAAGTGGTCTAAGGCGCTGCGTTAAGGTCGCAGTCTCCTCTGGAGGCGTGGGTTCGAATCCCACTTCTGACATGCTTTATGCTGCTGCATGTCTGGAGAAGGCCAACTGATACCTTCATTCATCGTGCCTCCGCTGGCTGGACAGGCACGTAATCTGGCACATACTGAGATACTGGCTTCTGTACGACTGATGCAACACAATGGGGGTTTATCCACTGTGCAACTTTGAACACGTTTTCTATTTTTTTTTGGCCGAAGATTGAAATTGTATGAAGGGGTCAGGATGGCCGAGCGGTCTAAGGCGCTGAGTTAAGGTCGCAGTCTCCTCTGGAGGCGTGGGTTCGAATCCCACTTCTGACATGCTTTATGCTGCTGCATGTCTGGAGAAGGCCAACTGGTACCTTCATTCATCGTGCCTCCGCTGGCTGGACTGGCACGTAATCTGGCACATACTGAGATACTGGCTTCTGTACGACTGATGCAACACAATGGGGGTTTATCCACTGTGCAACTTTGAACACGTTTTCTATTTCTTTTCGGTCAAAGATTGAGGTTGTATGAAGAGGTCAGGATGGCCGAGCGGTCTAAGGCGCTGCGTTTAGGCCGCAGTCTCCTCTGGAGGCGTGGGTTCGATTCCCACTTCTGACATGCTTTATGCTGCTGCATGTCTGGAGATGGCCAACTGGGACCTTCATTCATCGTGCCTCCGCTGGCTGGACAGGCACGTAATCTGGCACATACTGAGATACTGGCTTCTGTACGACTGATGCAACACAATGGGGGTTTATCCACTGTGCAACTTTGAACACGTTTTCTATTTCTTTTCGGTCAAAGATTGAGGTTGTATGAAGAGGTCAGGATGGCCGAGCGGTCTAAGGCGCTGCGTTTAGGCCGCAGTCTCCTCTGGAGGCGTTGGTTCGATTCCCACTTCTGACATGCTTTATGCTGCTGCATGTCTGGAGATGGCCAACTGGGACCTTCATTCATCGTGCCTCCGCTGGCTGGACAGGCACGTAATCTGGCACATACTGAGATACTGGCTTCTGTACGACTGATGCAACACAATGGGGGTTTATCCACTGTGCAACTTTGAACACGTTTTCTATTTTTTTCCGGCCGAAGATTGAGGTTGTATGAAGAGGTCAGGATGGCCGAGCGGTCTAAGGCGCTGCGTTTAGGCCGCAGTCTCCTCTGGAGGCGTGGGTTCGAATCCCACTTCTGACATGCTTTATGCTGCTGCATGTCTGGAGAAGGCCAACTGGGACCTTCATTCATCGTGCCTCCGCTGGCTGGACAGGCACGTAATCTGGCACATACTGAGATACTGTCTTCTGTACGACTGATGCAACACAATGGGGGTTTATCCACTGTGCAACTTTGAACACGTTTTCTATTTTTTTTCGGCCGAAGATTGAAATTGTATGAAGGGGTCAGGATGGCCGAGCGGTCTAAGGTGCTGCGTTAAGGTCGCAGTCTCCTCTGGAGGCGTGGGTTCGAATCCCACTTCTGACATGCTTTATGCTGCTGCATGTCTGGAGAAGGCCAACTGGTACCTTCATTCATCGTGCCTCCGCTGGCTGGACTGGCACGTAATCTGGCACATACTGAGATACTGGCTTCTGTACTACTGATGCAACACAATGGGGGTTTATCCACTGTGCAACTTTGAACACGTTTTCTATTTTTTTTCGGCCGAAGATTGAGATTGTATGAAGGGGTCAGGATGGCCGAGCGGTCTAAGGCGCTGCGTTCAGGTCGCAGTCTCCTCTGGAGGCGTGGGTTCGAATCCCACTTCTGACATGCTTTATGCTGCTGCATGTCTGGAGAAGGCCAACTGGTACCTTCATTCATCGTGCCTCCGCTGTCTGGACAGGCACGTAATCTGGCACATACTGAGATACTGGCTTCTGTACGACTGATGCAACACAATGGGGGTTTATCCACTGTGCAACTTTGAACACGTTTTCTATTTTTTTCCGGCCGAAGATTGAGGTTGTATGAAGAGGTCAGGATGGCCGAGCGGTCTAAGGCGCTGTGTTTAGGCCGCAGTCTCCTCTGGAGGCGTGGGTTCGAATCCCACTTCTGACATGCTTTATGCTGCTGCATGTCTGGAGAAGGCCAACTGGTACCTTCATTCATCGTGCCTCCGCTGGCTGGACAGGCACGTAATCTGGCACAAACTGAGATACTGGCTTCTGTACGACTGATGCAACACAATGGGGGTTTATCCACTGTGCAACTTTGAACACGTTTTCTATTTTTTTCCGGCCGAAGATTGAGGTTGTATGAAGAGGTCAGGATGGCCGAGCGGTCTAAGGCGCTGTGTTTAGGCCGCAGTCTCCTCTGGAGGCGTGGGTTCGAATCCCACTTCTGACATGCTTTATGCTGCTGCATGTCTGGAGAAGGCCAACTGGTACCTTCATTCATCGTGCCTCCGCTGGCTGGACAGGCACGTAATCTGGCACAAACTGAGATACTGGCTTCTGTACGACTGATGCAACACAATGGGGGTTTATCCACTGTGCAACTTTGAACACGTTTTCTATTTTTTTTCGGCCAAAGATTGAGATTGTATGAAGGGGTCAGGATGGCCAAGTGGTCTAAGGCGCTGCGTTAAGGTCGCAGTCTCCTCTGGAGGCGTGGGTTCGAATCCCACTTCTGACATGCTTTATGCTGCTGCATGTCTGGAGAAGGCCAACTGATACCTTCATTCATCGTGCCTCCGCTGGCTGGACAGGCACGTAATCTGGCACATACTGAGATACTGGCTTCTGTACGACTGATGCAACACAATGGGGGTTTATCCACTGTGCAACTTTGAACACGTTTTCTATTTTTTTTTGGCCGAAGATTGAAATTGTATGAAGGGGTCAGGATGGCCGAGCGGTCTAAGGCGCTGAGTTAAGGTCGCAGTCTCCTCTGGAGGCGTGGGTTCGAATCCCACTTCTGACATGCTTTATGCTGCTGCATGTCTGGAGAAGGCCAACTGGTACCTTCATTCATCGTGCCTCCGCTGGCTGGACTGGCACGTAATCTGGCACATACTGAGATACTGGCTTCTGTACGACTGATGCAACACAATGGGGGTTTATCCACTGTGCAACTTTGAACACGTTTTCTATTTCTTTTCGGTCAAAGATTGAGGTTGTATGAAGAGGTCAGGATGGCCGAGCGGTCTAAGGCGCTGCGTTTAGGCCGCAGTCTCCTCTGGAGGCGTGGGTTCGATTCCCACTTCTGACATGCTTTATGCTGCTGCATGTCTGGAGATGGCCAACTGGGACCTTCATTCATCGTGCCTCCGCTGGCTGGACAGGCACGTAATCTGGCACATACTGAGATACTGGCTTCTGTACGACTGATGCAACACAATGGGGGTTTATCCACTGTGCAACTTTGAACACGTTTTCTATTTCTTTTCGGTCAAAGATTGAGGTTGTATGAAGAGGTCAGGATGGCCGAGCGGTCTAAGGGGCTGCGTTTAGGCCGCAGTCTCCTCTGGAGGCGTGGGTTCGATTCCCACTTCTGACATGCTTTATGCTGCTGCATGTCTGGAGATGGCCAACTGGGACCTTCATTCATCGTGCCTCCGCTGGCTGGACAGGCACGTAATCTGGCACATACTGAGATACTGGCTTCTGTACGACTGATGCAACACAATGGGGGTTTATCCACTGTGCAACTTTGAACACGTTTTCTATTTTTTTCCGGCCGAAGATTGAGGTTGTATGAAGAGGTCAGGATGGCCGAGCGGTCTAAGGCGCTGCGTTTAGGCCGCAGTCTCCTCTGGAGGCGTGGGTTCGAATCCCACTTCTGACATGCTTTATGCTGCTGCATGTCTGGAGAAGGCCAACTGGGACCTTCATTCATCGTGCCTCCGCTGGCTGGACAGGCACGTAATCTGGCACATACTGAGATACTGTCTTCTGTACGACTGATGCAACACAATGGGGGTTTATCCACTGTGCAACTTTGAACACGTTTTCTATTTTTTTTCGGCCGAAGATTGAAATTGTATGAAGGGGTCAGGATGGCCGAGCGGTCTAAGGTGCTGCGTTAAGGTCGCAGTCTCCTCTGGAGGCGTGGGTTCGAATCCCACTTCTGACATGCTTTATGCTGCTGCATGTCTGGAGAAGGCCAACTGGTACCTTCATTCATCGTGCCTCCGCTGGCTGGACTGGCACGTAATCTGGCACATACTGAGATACTGGCTTCTGTACTACTGATGCAACACAATGGGGGTTTATCCACTGTGCAACTTTGAACACGTTTTCTATTTTTTTTCGGCCGAAGATTGAGATTGTATGAAGGGGTCAGGATGGCCGAGCGGTCTAAGGCGCTGCGTTCAGGTCGCAGTCTCCTCTGGAGGCGTGGGTTCGAATCCCACTTCTGACATGCTTTATGCTGCTGCATGTCTGGAGAAGGCCAACTGGTACCTTCATTCATCGTGCCTCCGCTGTCTGGACAGGCACGTAATCTGGCACATACTGAGATACTGGCTTCTGTACGACTGATGCAACACAATGGGGGTTTATCCACTGTGCAACTTTGAACACGTTTTCTATTTTTTTCCGGCCGAAGATTGAGGTTGTATGAAGAGGTCAGGATGGCCGAGCGGTCTAAGGCGCTGTGTTTAGGCCGCAGTCTCCTCTGGAGGCGTGGGTTCGAATCCCACTTCTGACATGCTTTATGCTGCTGCATGTCTGGAGAAGGCCAACTGGTACCTTCATTCATCGTGCCTCCGCTGGCTGGACAGGCACGTAATCTGGCACAAACTGAGATACTGGCTTCTGTACGACTGATGCAACACAATGGGGGTTTATCCACTGTGCAACTTTGAACACGTTTTCTATTTTTTTTCGGCCAAAGATTGAGATTGTATGAAGGGGTCAGGATGGCCAAGTGGTCTAAGGCGCTGCGTTAAGGTCGCAGTCTCCTCTGGAGGCGTGGGTTCGAATCCCACTTCTGACATGCTTTATGCTGCTGCATGTCTGGAGAAGGCCAACTGATACCTTCATTCATCGTGCCTCCGCTGTCTGGACAGGCACGTAATCTGGCACATACTGAGATACTGGCTTCTGTACGACTGATGCAACACAATGGGGGTTTATCCACTGTGCAACTTTGAACACGTTTTCTATTTTTTTCCGGCCGAAGATTGAGGTTGTATGAAGAGGTCAGGATGGCCGAGCGGTCTAAGGCGCTGTGTTTAGGCCGCAGTCTCCTCTGGAGGCGTGGGTTCGAATCCCACTTCTGACATGCTTTATGCTGCTGCATGTCTGGAGAAGGCCAACTGGTACCTTCATTCATCGTGCCTCCGCTGGCTGGACAGGCACGTAATCTGGCACAAACTGAGATACTGGCTTCTGTACGACTGATGCAACACAATGGGGGTTTATCCACTGTGCAACTTTGAACACGTTTTCTATTTTTTTTCGGCCAAAGATTGAGATTGTATGAAGGGGTCAGGATGGCCAAGTGGTCTAAGGCGCTGCGTTAAGGTCGCAGTCTCCTCTGGAGGCGTGGGTTCGAATCCCACTTCTGACATGCTTTATGCTGCTGCATGTCTGGAGAAGGCCAACTGATACCTTCATTCATCGTGCCTCCGCTGGCTGGACAGGCACGTAATCTGGCACATACTGAGATACTGGCTTCTGTACGACTGATGCAACACAATGGGGGTTTATCCACTGTGCAACTTTGAACACGTTTTCTATTTTTTTTTGGCCGAAGATTGAAATTGTATGAAGGGGTCAGGATGGCCGAGCGGTCTAAGGCGCTGAGTTAAGGTCGCAGTCTCCTCTGGAGGCGTGGGTTCGAATCCCACTTCTGACATGCTTTATGCTGCTGCATGTCTGGAGAAGGCCAACTGGTACCTTCATTCATCGTGCCTCCGCTGGCTGGACTGGCACGTAATCTGGCACATACTGAGATACTGGCTTCTGTACGACTGATGCAACACAATGGGGGTTTATCCACTGTGCAACTTTGAACACGTTTTCTATTTCTTTTCGGTCAAAGATTGAGGTTGTATGAAGAGGTCAGGATGGCCGAGCGGTCTAAGGCGCTGCGTTTAGGCCGCAGTCTCCTCTGGAGGCGTGGGTTCGATTCCCACTTCTGACATGCTTTATGCTGCTGCATGTCTGGAGATGGCCAACTGGGACCTTCATTCATCGTGCCTCCGCTGGCTGGACAGGCACGTAATCTGGCACATACTGAGATACTGGCTTCTGTACGACTGATGCAACACAATGGGGGTTTATCCACTGTGCAACTTTGAACACGTTTTCTATTTCTTTTCGGTCAAAGATTGAGGTTGTATGAAGAGGTCAGGATGGCCGAGCGGTCTAAGGCGCTGCGTTTAGGCCGCAGTCTCCTCTGGAGGCGTTGGTTCGATTCCCACTTCTGACATGCTTTATGCTGCTGCATGTCTGGAGATGGCCAACTGGGACCTTCATTCATCGTGCCTCCGCTGGCTGGACAGGCACGTAATCTGGCACATACTGAGATACTGGCTTCTGTACGACTGATGCAACACAATGGGGGTTTATCCACTGTGCAACTTTGAACACGTTTTCTATTTTTTTCCGGCCGAAGATTGAGGTTGTATGAAGAGGTCAGGATGGCCGAGCGGTCTAAGGCGCTGCGTTTAGGCCGCAGTCTCCTCTGGAGGCGTGGGTTCGAATCCCACTTCTGACATGCTTTATGCTGCTGCATGTCTGGAGAAGGCCAACTGGGACCTTCATTCATCGTGCCTCCGCTGGCTGGACAGGCACGTAATCTGGCACATACTGAGATACTGTCTTCTGTACGACTGATGCAACACAATGGGGGTTTATCCACTGTGCAACTTTGAACACGTTTTCTATTTTTTTTCGGCCGAAGATTGAAATTGTATGAAGGGGTCAGGATGGCCGAGCGGTCTAAGGTGCTGCGTTAAGGTCGCAGTCTCCTCTGGAGGCGTGGGTTCGAATCCCACTTCTGACATGCTTTATGCTGCTGCATGTCTGGAGAAGGCCAACTGGTACCTTCATTCATCGTGCCTCCGCTGGCTGGACTGGCACGTAATCTGGCACATACTGAGATACTGGCTTCTGTACTACTGATGCAACACAATGGGGGTTTATCCACTGTGCAACTTTGAACACGTTTTCTATTTTTTTTCGGCCGAAGATTGAGATTGTATGAAGGGGTCAGGATGGCCGAGCGGTCTAAGGCGCTGCGTTCAGGTCGCAGTCTCCTCTGGAGGCGTGGGTTCGAATCCCACTTCTGACATGCTTTATGCTGCTGCATGTCTGGAGAAGGCCAACTGGTACCTTCATTCATCGTGCCTCCGCTGTCTGGACAGGCACGTAATCTGGCACATACTGAGATACTGGCTTCTGTACGACTGATGCAACACAATGGGGGTTTATCCACTGTGCAACTTTGAACACGTTTTCTATTTTTTTCCGGCCGAAGATTGAGGTTGTATGAAGAGGTCAGGATGGCCGAGCGGTCTAAGGCGCTGTGTTTAGGCCGCAGTCTCCTCTGGAGGCGTGGGTTCGAATCCCACTTCTGACATGCCTTATGCTGCTGCATGTCTGGAGAAGGCCAACTGGTACCTTCATTCATCGTGCCTCCGCTGGCTGGACAGGCACGTAATCTGGCACAAACTGAGATACTGGCTTCTGTACGACTGATGCAACACAATGGGGGTTTATCCACTGTGCAACTTTGAACACGTTTTCTATTTTTTTCCGGCCGAAGATTGAGGTTGTATGAAGAGGTCAGGATGGCCGAGCGGTCTAAGGCGCTGTGTTTAGGCCGCAGTCTCCTCTGGAGGCGTGGGTTCGAATCCCACTTCTGACATGCTTTATGCTGCTGCATGTCTGGAGAAGGCCAACTGGTACCTTCATTCATCGTGCCTCCGCTGGCTGGACTGGCACGTAATCTGGCACATACTGAGATACTGGCTTCTGTACGACTGATGCAACACAATGGGGGTTTATCCACTGTGCAACTTTGAACACGTTTTCTATTTCTTTTCGTTCAAAGATTGAGGTTGTATGAAGAGGTCAGGATGGCCGAGCGGTCTAAGGCGCTGCGTTTAGGCCGCAGTCTCCTCTGGAGGCGTGGGTTCGATTCCCACTTCTGACATGCTTTATGCTGCTGCATGTCTGGAGATGGCCAACTGGGACCTTCATTCATCGTGCCTCCGCTGGCTGGACAGGCACGTAATCTGGCACATACTGAGATACTGGCTTCTGTACGACTGATGCAACACAATGGGGGTTTATCCACTGTGCAACTTTGAACACGTTTTCTATTTTTTTCCGGCCGAAGATTGAGGTTGTATGAAGAGGTCAGGATGGCCGAGCGGTCTAAGGCGCTGCGTTTAGGCCGCAGTCTCCTCTGGAGGCGTGGGTTCGAATCCCACTTCTGACATGCTTTATGCTGCTGCATGTCTGGAGAAGGCCAACTGGGACCTTCATTCATCGTGCCTCCGCTGGCTGGACAGGCACGTAATCTGGCACATACTGAGATACTGTCTTCTGTACGACTGATGCAACACAATGGGGGTTTATCCACTGTGCAACTTTGAACACGTTTTCTATTTTTTTTCGGCCGAAGATTGAAATTGTATGAAGGGGTCAGGATGGCCGAGCGGTCTAAGGTGCTGCGTTAAGGTCGCAGTCTCCTCTGGAGGCGTGGGTTCGAATCCCACTTCTGACATGCTTTATGCTGCTGCATGTCTGGAGAAGGCCAACTGGTACCTTCATTCATCGTGCCTCCGCTGGCTGGACTGGCACATACTGAGATACTGGCTTCTGTACGACTGATGCAACACAATGGGGGTTTATCCACTGTGCAACTTTGAACACGTTTTCTATTTTTTTTCGGTCAAAGATTGAGGTTGTATGAAGAGGTCAGGATGGCCGAGCGGTCTAAGGCGCTGCGTTTAGGCCGCAGTCTCCTCTGGAGGCGTGGGTTCGAATCCCACTTCTGACATGCTTTATGCTGCTGCATGTCTGGAGAAGGCCAACTGGTACCTTCATTCATCGTGCCTCCGCTGGCTGGACAGGCACGTAATCTGGCACAAACTGAGATACTGGCTTCTGTACGACTGATGCAACACAATGGGGGTTTATCCACTGTGCAACTTTGAACACGTTTTCTATTTTTTTTCGGCCGAAGATTGAGATTGTATGAAGGGGTCAGGATGGCCGAGCGGTCTAAGGCGCTGCGTTAAGGTCGCAGTCTCCTCTGGAGGCGTGGGTTCGAATCCCACTTCTGACATGCTTTATGCTGCTGCATGTCTGGAGAAGGCCAACTGGTACCTTCATTCATCGTGCCTCCGCTGGCTGGACTGGCACGTAATCTGGCACACACTGAGATACTGGCTTCTGAACGACTGATGCAACACAATGGGGGTTTATCCACTGTGCAACTTTGAACATGTTTTCTATTTTTTTTCGGCCAAAGATTGAGATTGTATGAAGGGGTCAGGATGGCCGAGCGGTCTAAGGCGCTGCGTTCAGGTCGCAGTCTCCTCTGGAGGCGTGGGTTCGAATCCCACTTCTGACATGCTTTATGCTGCTGCATGTCTGGAGAAGGCCAACTGGTACCTTCATTCATCGTGCCTCCGCTGGCTGGACAGGCACGTAATCTGACACATACTGAGATACTGGCTTCTGTTCGACTGATGCAACACAATGGGGGTTTATCCACTGTGCAACTTTGAACACGTTTTCTATTTTTTTTCGGCCAAAGATTGAGATTGTATGAAGGGGTCAGGATGGCCGAGCGGTCTAAGGCGCTGCGTTCAGGTCGCAGTCTCCTCTGGAGGCGTGGGTTCGATTCCCACTTCTGACATGCTTTATGCTGCTGCATGTCTGGAGAAGGCCAACTGGGACCTTCATTCATCGTGCCTCCGCTGGCTGGACAGGCACGTAATCTGGCACATACTGAGATACTGGCTTCTGTACGACTGATGCAACACAATGGGGGTTTATCCACTGTGCAACTTTGAACACGTTTTCTATTTTTTTTCGGCCGAAGATTGAAATTGTATGAAGGGGTCAGGATGGCCCAGCGGTCTAAGGCGCTGCGTTAAGGTCGCAGTCTCCTCTGGAGGCGTGGGTTCGAATCCCACTTCTGACATGCTTTATGCTGCTGCATGTCTGGAGAAGGCCAACTGGGACCTTCATTCATCGTGCCTCCGCTGGCTGGACAGGCACGTAATCTGGCACATACTGAGATACTGGCTTCTGTACGACTGATGCAACACAATGGGGGTTTATCCACTGTGCAACTTTGAACACGTTTTCTATTTTTTTTCGGCCGAAGATTGAAATTGTATGAAGGGGTCAGGATGGCCGAGCGGTCTAAGGCGCTGCGTTAAGGTCGCAGTCTCCTCTGGAGGCGTGGGTTCGAATCCCACTTCTGACATGCTTTATGCTGCTGCATGTCTGGAGAAGGCCAACTGGTACCTTCATTCATCGTGCCTCCGCTGGCTGGACTGGCACGTAATCTGGCACATACTGAGATACTGGCTTCTGTACGACTGATGCAACACAATGGGGGTTTATCCACTGTGCAACTTTGAACACGTTTTCTATTTTTTTTCGGTCAAAGATTGAGGTTGTATGAAGAGGTCAGGATGGCCGAGCGGTCTAAGGCGCTGCGTTTAGGCCGCAGTCTCCTCTGGAGGCGTGGGTTCGAATCCCACTTCTGACATGCTTTATGCTGCTGCATGTCTGGAGAAGGCCAACTGGTACCTTCATTCATCGTGCCTCCGCTGGCTGGACAGGCACGTAATCTGGCACAAACTGAGATACTGGCTTCTGTACGACTGATGCAACACAATGGGGGTTTATCCACTGTGCAACTTTGAACACGTTTTCTATTTTTTTTCGGCCGAAGATTGAGATTGTATGAAGGGGTCAGGATGGCCGAGCGGTCTAAGGCGCTGCGTTAAGGTCGCAGTCTCCTCTGGAGGCGTGGGTTCAAATCCCACTTCTGACATGCTTTATGCTGCTGCATGTCTGGAGAAGGCCAACTGGTACCTTCATTCATCGTGCCTCCGCTGGCTGGACTGGCACGTAATCTGGCACACACTGAGATACTGGCTTCTGAACGACTGATGCAACACAATGGGGGTTTATCCACTGTGCAACTTTGAACACGTTTTCTATTTTTTTTCGGCCAAAGATTGAGATTGTATGAAGGGGTCAGGATGGCCGAGCGGTCTAAGGCGCTGCGTTCAGGTCGCAGTCTCCTCTGGAGGCGTGGGTTCGAATCCCACTTCTGACATGCTTTATGCTGCTGCATGTCTGGAGAAGGCCAACTGGTACCTTCATTCATCGTGCCTCCGCTGGCTGGACAGGCACGTAATCTGGCACATACTGAGATACTGGCTTCTGTTCGACTGATGCAACACAATGGGGGTTTATCCACTGTGCAACTTTGAACACGTTTTCTATTTTTTTTCGGCCAAAGATTGAGATTGTATGAAGGGGTCAGGATGGCCGAGCGGTCTAAGGCGCTGCGTTAAGGTCGCAGTCTCCTCTGGAGGTGTGGGTTCGAATCCCACTTCTGACATGCTTTATGCTGCTGCATGTCTGGAGAAGGCCAACTGGTACCTTCATTCATCGTGCCTCCGCTGGCTGGACAGGCACGTAATCTGGCACATACTGAGATACTGGCTTCTGTACGACTGATGCAACACAATGGGGGTTTATCCACTGTGCAACTTTGAACACGTTTTCTATTTTTTTCCGGCCGAAGATTGAGGTTGTATGAAGAGGTCAGGATGGCCGAGCGGTCTAAGGCGCTGCGTTTAGGCCGCAGTCTCCTCTGGAGGCGTGGGTTCGAATCCCACTTCTGACATGCTTTATGCTGCTGCATGTCTGGAGAAGGCCAACTGATACCTTCATTCATAGTGCCTCCGCTGGCTGGACAGGCACGTAATCTGGCACATACTGAGATACTGGCTTCTGTCCGACTGATGCAACACAATGGGGGTTTATCCACTGTGCAACTTTGAACACGTTTTCTATTTTTTTCCGGCCGAAGATTGAGGTTGTATGAAGAGGTCAGGATGGCCGAGCGGTCTAAGGCGCTGCGTTTAGGCCGCAGTCTCCTCTGGAGGCGTGGGTTCGAATCCCACTTCTGACATGCTTTATGCTGCTGCATGTCTGGAGAAGGCCAACTGGTACCTTCATTCATCGTGCCTCCGCTGGCTGGACTGGCACGTAATCTGGCACATACTGAGATACTGGCTTCTGTACGACTGATGCAACACAATGGGGGTTTATCCACTGTGCAACTTTGAACACGTTTTCTATTTTTTTTCGGCCGAAGATTGAGATTGTATGAAGGGGTCAGGATGGCCGAGGGCTCTAAGGCGCTGAGTTCAGGTCGCAGTCTCCTCTGGAGGCGTGGGTTCGAATCCCACTTCTGACATGCTTTATGCTGCTGCATGTCTGGAGAAGGCCAACTGGTACCTTCATTCATCGTGCCTCCGCTGGCTGGACAGGCACGTAATCTGGCACAAACTGAGATACTGGCTTCTGTACGACTGATGCAACACAATGGGGGTTTATCCACTGTGCAACTTTGAACACGTTTTCTATTTTTTTTCGGCCAAAGATTGAGATTGTATGAAGGGGTCAGGATGGCCGAGCGGTCTAAGGCGCTGCGTTAAGGTCGCAGTCTCCTCTGGAGACGTGGGTTCGAATCCCACTTCTGACATGCTTTATGCTGCTGCATGTCTGGAGAAGGCCAACTGATACCTTCATTCATCGTGCCTCCGCTGGCTGGACAGGCACGTAATCTGGCACATACTGAGATACTGGCTTCTGTACGACTGATGCAACACAATGGGGGTTTATCCACTGTGCAACTTTGAACACGTTTTCTATTTTTTTCCGGCCGAAGATTGAGGTTGTATGAAGAGGTCAGGATGGCCGAGCGGTCTAAGGCGCTGCGTTAAGGTCGCAGTCTCCTCTGGAGACGTGGGTTCGAATCCCACTTCTGACATGCTTTATGCTGCTGCATGTCTGGAGAAGGCCAACTGGGACCTTCATTCATCGTGCCTCCGCTGGCTGGACAGGCACGTAATCTGGCACATACTGAGATACTGGCTTCTGAACGACTGATGCAACACAATGGGGGTTTATCCACTGTGCAACTTTGAACACGTTTTCTATTTTTTTCCGGCCGAAGATTGAGGTTGTATGAAGAGGTCAGGATGGCCGAGCGGTCTAAGGCGCTGCGTTTAGGCCGCAGTCTCCTCTGGAGGCGTGGGTTCGAATCCCACTTCTGACATGCTTTATGCTGCTGCATGTCTGGAGAAGGCCAACTGGGACCTTCATTCATCGTGCCTCCGCTGGCTGGACAGGCACGTAATCTGGCACATACTGAGATACTGGCTTCTGTACGACTGATGCAACACAATGGGGGTTTATCCACTGTGCAACTTTGAACACGTTTTCTATTTTTTTTCGGCCGAAGATTGAAATTGTATGAAGGGGTCAGGATGGCCGAGCGGTCTAAGGCGCTGCGTTAAGGTCGCAGTCTCCTCTGGAGGCGTGGGTTCGAATCCCACTTCTGACATGCTTTATGCTGCTGCATGTCTGGAGAAGGCCAACTGGTACCTTCATTCATCGTGCCTCCGCTGGCTGGACTGGCACGTAATCTGGCACATACTGAGATACTGGCTTCTGTACGACTGATGCAACACAATGGGGGTTTATCCACTGTGCAACTTTGAACACGTTTTCTATTTTTTTTCGGCCGAAGATTGAGATTGTATGAAGGGGTCAGGATGGCCGAGCGGTCTAAGGCGCTGCGTTCAGGTCGCAGTCTCCTCTGGAGGCGTGGGTTCGAATCCCACTTCTGACATGCTTTATGCTGCTGCATGTCTGGAGAAGGCCAACTGGTACCTTCATTCATCGTGCCTCCGCTGGCTGGACAGGCACGTAATCTGGCACAAACTGAGATACTGGCTTCTGTACGACTGATGCAACACAATGGGGGTTTATCCACTGTGCAACTTTGAACACGTTTTCTATTTTTTTCCGGCCGAAGATTGAGGTTGTATGAAGAGGTCAGGATGGCCGAGCGGTCTAAGGCGCTGCGTTTAGGCCGCAGTCTCCTCTGGAGGCGTGGGTTCGAATCCCACTTCTGACATGCTTTATGCTGCTGCATGTCTGGAGAAGGCCAACTGGGACCTTCATTCATCGTGCCTCCGCTGGCTGGACAGGCACGTAATCTGGCACATACTGAGATACTGGCTTCTGTACGACTGATGCAACACAATGGGGGTTTATCCACTGTGCAACTTTGAACACGTTTTCTATTTTTTTTCGGCCAAAGATTGAGATTGTATGAAGGGGTCAGGATGGCCGAGCGGTCTAAGGCGCTGCGTTAAGGTCGCAGTCTCCTCTGGAGGTGTGGGTTCGAATCCCACTTCTGACATGCTTTATGCTGCTGCATGTCTGGAGAAGGCCAACTGGTACCTTCATTCATCGTGCCTCCGCTGGCTGGACAGGCACGTAATCTGGCACATACTGAGATACTGGCTTCTGTACGACTGATGCAACACAATGGGGGTTTATCCACTGTGCAACTTTGAACACGTTTTCTATTTTTTTCCGGCCGAAGATTGAGGTTGTATGAAGAGGTCAGGATGGCCGAGCGGTCTAAGGCGCTGCGTTTAGGCCGCAGTCTCCTCTGGAGGCGTGGGTTCGAATCCCACTTCTGACATGCTTTATGCTGCTGCATGTCTGGAGAAGGCCAACTGATACCTTCATTCATAGTGCCTCCGCTGGCTGGACAGGCACGTAATCTGGCACATACTGAGATACTGGCTTCTGTCCGACTGATGCAACACAATGGGGGTTTATCCACTGTGCAACTTTGAACACGTTTTCTATTTTTTTCCGGCCGAAGATTGAGGTTGTATGAAGAGGTCAGGATGGCCGAGCGGTCTAAGGCGCTGCGTTTAGGCCGCAGTCTCCTCTGGAGGCGTGGGTTCGAATCCCACTTCTGACATGCTTTATGCTGCTGCATGTCTGGAGAAGGCCAACTGGTACCTTCATTCATCGTGCCTCCGCTGGCTGGACTGGCACGTAATCTGGCACATACTGAGATACTGGCTTCTGTACGACTGATGCAACACAATGGGGGTTTATCCACTGTGCAACTTTGAACACGTTTTCTATTTTTTTTCGGCCGAAGATTGAGATTGTATGAAGGGGTCAGGATGGCCGAGGGGTCTAAGGCGCTGAGTTCAGGTCGCAGTCTCCTCTGGAGGCGTGGGTTCGAATCCCACTTCTGACATGCTTTATGCTGCTGCATGTCTGGAGAAGGCCAACTGGTACCTTCATTCATCGTGCCTCCGCTGGCTGGACAGGCACGTAATCTGGCACAAACTGAGATACTGGCTTCTGTACGACTGATGCAACACAATGGGGGTTTATCCACTGTGCAACTTTGAACACGTTTTCTATTTTTTTTCGGCCAAAGATTGAGATTGTATGAAGGGGTCAGGATGGCCGAGCGGTCTAAGGCGCTGCGTTAAGGTCGCAGTCTCCTCTGGAGACGTGGGTTCGAATCCCACTTCTGACATGCTTTATGCTGCTGCATGTCTGGAGAAGGCCAACTGATACCTTCATTCATCGTGCCTCCGCTGGCTGGACAGGCACGTAATCTGGCACATACTGAGATACTGGCTTCTGTACGACTGATGCAACACAATGGGGGTTTATCCACTGTGCAACTTTGAACACGTTTTCTATTTTTTTCCGGCCGAAGATTGAGGTTGTATGAAGAGGTCAGGATGGCCGAGCGGTCTAAGGCGCTGCGTTAAGGTCGCAGTCTCCTCTGGAGACGTGGGTTCGAATCCCACTTCTGACATGCTTTATGCTGCTGCATGTCTGGAGAAGGCCAACTGGGACCTTCATTCATCGTGCCTCCGCTGGCTGGACAGGCACGTAATCTGGCACATACTGAGATACTGGCTTCTGAACGACTGATGCAACACAATGGGGGTTTATCCACTGTGCAACTTTGAACACGTTTTCTATTTTTTTCCGGCCGAAGATTGAGGTTGTATGAAGAGGTCAGGATGGCCGAGCGGTCTAAGGCGCTGCGTTTAGGCCGCAGTCTCCTCTGGAGGCGTGGGTTCGAATCCCACTTCTGACATGCTTTATGCTGCTGCATGTCTGGAGAAGGCCAACTGGGACCTTCATTCATCGTGCCTCCGCTGGCTGGACAGGCACGTAATCTGGCACATACTGAGATACTGGCTTCTGTACGACTGATGCAACACAATGGGGGTTTATCCACTGTGCAACTTTGAACACGTTTTCTATTTTTTTTCGGCCGAAGATTGAAATTGTATGAAGGGGTCAGGATGGCCGAGCGGTCTAAGGCGCTGCGTTAAGGTCGCAGTCTCCTCTGGAGGCGTGGGTTCGAATCCCACTTCTGACATGCTTTATGCTGCTGCATGTCTGGAGAAGGCCAACTGGTACCTTCATTCATCGTGCCTCCGCTGGCTGGACTGGCACGTAATCTGGCACATACTGAGATACTGGCTTCTGTACGACTGATGCAACACAATGGGGGTTTATCCACTGTGCAACTTTGAACACGTTTTCTATTTTTTTTCGGCCGAAGATTGAGATTGTATGAAGGGGTCAGGATGGCCGAGCGGTCTAAGGCGCTGCGTTCAGGTCGCAGTCTCCTCTGGAGGCGTGGGTTCGAATCCCACTTCTGACATGCTTTATGCTGCTGCATGTCTGGAGAAGGCCAACTGGTACCTTCATTCATCGTGCCTCCGCTGGCTGGACAGGCACGTAATCTGGCACAAACTGAGATACTGGCTTCTGTACGACTGATGCAACACAATGGGGGTTTATCCACTGTGCAACTTTGAACACGTTTTCTATTTTTTTCCGGCCGAAGATTGAGGTTGTATGAAGAGGTCAGGATGGCCGAGCGGTCTAAGGCGCTGCGTTTAGGCCGCAGTCTCCTCTGGAGGCGTGGGTTCGAATCCCACTTCTGACATGCTTTATGCTGCTGCATGTCTGGAGAAGGCCAACTGGGACCTTCATTCATCGTGCCTCCGCTGGCTGGACAGGCACGTAATCTGGCACATACTGAGATACTGGCTTCTGTACGACTGATGCAACACAATGGGGGTTTATCCACTGTGCAACTTTGAACACGTTTTCTATTTTTTTTCGGCCAAAGATTGAGATTGTATGAAGGGGTCAGGATGGCCGAGCGGTCTAAGGCGCTGCGTTCAGGTCGCAGTCTCCTCTGGAGGCGTGGGTTCGAATCCCACTTCTGACATGCTTTATGCTGCTGCATGTCTGGAGAAGGCCAACTGGTACCTTCATTCATTGTGCCTCCGCTGGCTGGACAGGCACGTAATCTGGCACATACTGAGATACTGGCTTCTGTACGACTGATGCAACACAATGGGGGTTTATCCACTGTGCAACTTTGAACACGTTTTCTATTTTTTTTCGGCCAAAGATTGAGATTGTATGAAGGGGTCAGGATGGCCGAGCGGTCTAAGGCGCTGCGTTAAGGTCGCAGTCTCCTCTGGAGGCGTGGGTTCGAATCCCACTTCTGACATGCTTTATGCTGCTGCATGTCTGGAGAAGGCCAACTGGTACCTTCATTCATCGTGCCTCCGCTGGCTGGACTGGCACGTAATCTGGCACATACTGAGATACTGGCTTCTGTACGACTGATGCAACACAATGTGGTTTATCCACTGTGCAACTTTGAACACGTTTTCTATTTTTTTCCGGCCGAAGATTGAGGTTGTATGAAGAGGTCAGGATGGCCGAGCGGTCTAAGGCGCTGCGTTTAGGCCGCAGTCTCCTCTGGAGGCGTGGGTTCGAATCCCACTTCTGACATGCTTTATGCTGCTGCATGTCTGGAGAAGGCCAACTGGGACCTTCATTCATCGTGCCTCCGCTGGCTGGACAGGCACGTAATCTGGCACATACTGAGATACTGGCTTCTGTACGACTGATGCAACACAATGGGGGTTTATCCACTGTGCAACTTTGAACACGTTTTCTATTTTTTTTCGGCCGAAGATTGAAATTGTATGAAGGGGTCAGGATGGCCGAGCGGTCTAAGGCGCTGCGTTAAGGTCGCAGTCTCCTCTGGAGGCGTGGGTTCGAATCCCACTTCTGACATGCTTTATGCTGCTGCATGTCTGGAGAAGGCCAACTGGTACCTTCATTCATCGTGCCTCCGCTGGCTGGACTGGCACGTAATCTGGCACATACTGAGATACTGGCTTCTGTACGACTGATGCAACACAATGGGGGTTTATCCACTGTGCAACTTTGAACACGTTTTCTATTTTTTTTCGGCCGAAGATTGAGATTGTATGAAGGGGTCAGGATGGCCGAGCGGTCTAAGGCGCTGCGTTCAGGTCGCAGTCTTCTCTGGAGGCGTGGGTTCGAATCCCACTTCTGACATGCTTTATGCTGCTGCATGTCTGGAGAAGGCCAACTGGTACCTTCATTCATCGTGCCTCCGCTGGCTGGACAGGCACGTAATCTGGCACAAACTGAGATACTGGCTTCTGTACGACTGATGCAACACAATGGGGGTTTATCCACTGTGCAACTTTGAACACGTTTTCTATTTTTTTTCGGCCAAAGATTGAGATTGTATGAAGGGGTCAGGATGGCCGAGCGGTCTAAGGCGCTGCGTTAAGGTCGCAGTCTTCTCTGGAGGCGTGGGTTCGAATCCCACTTCTGACATGCTTTATGCTGCTGCATGTCTGGAGAAGGCCAACTGGTACCTTCATTCATCGTGCCTCCGCTGGCTGGACAGGCATTTAATCTGGCACAAACTGAGATACTGGCTTCTGTACGACTGATGCAACACAATGGGGGTTTATCCACTGTGCAACTTTGAACACGTTTTCTATTTTTTTTCGGCCAAAGATTGAGGTTGTATGAAGGGGTCAGGATGGCCGAGCGGTCTAAGGCGCTGCGTTCAGGTCGCAGTCTCCTCTGGAGGCGTGGGTTCGAATCCCACTTCTGACATGCTTTATGCTGCTGCATGTCTGGAGAAGGCCAACTGATACCTTCATTCATCGTGCCTCCGCTGGCTGGACAGGCACGTAATCTGGCACATACTGAGATACTGGCTTCTGTACGACTGATGCAACACAATGGGGGTTTATCCACTGTGCAACTTTGAACATGTTTTCTATTTTTTTCCGGCCGAAGATTGAGGTTGTATGAAGAGGTCAGGATGGCCGAGCGGTCTAAGGCGCTGCGTTTAGGCCGCAGTCTCCTCTGGAGGCGTGTGTTCGAATCCCACTTCTGACATGCTTTATGCTGCTGCATGTCTGGAGAAGGCCAACTGATACCTTCATTCATCGTGCCTCCGCTGGCTGGACAGGCACGTAATCTGGCACATACTGAGATACTGGCTTCTGTACGACTGATGCAACACAATGGGGGTTTATCCACTGTGCAACTTTGAACACGTTTTCTATTTTTTTTCGGCCAAAGATTGAGATTGTATGAAGGGGTCAGGATGGCCGAGCGGTCTAAGGCGCTGCGTTAAGGTCGCAGTCTTCTCTGGAGGCGTGGGTTCGAATCCCACTTCTGACATGCTTTATGCTGCTGCATGTCTGGAGAAGGCCAACTGGTACCTTCATTCATCGTGCCTCCGCTGGCTGGACAGGCATTTAATCTGGCACAAACTGAGATACTGGCTTCTGTACGACTGATGCAACACAATGGGGGTTTATCCACTGTGCAACTTTGAACACGTTTTCTATTTTTTTTCGGCCAAAGATTGAGATTGTATGAAGGGGTCAGGATGGCCGAGCGGTCTAAGGCGCTGCGTTCAGGTCGCAGTCTCCTCTGGAGGCGTGGGTTCGAATCCCACTTCTGACATGCTTTATGCTGCTGCATGTCTGGAGAAGGCCAACTGATACCTTCATTCATCGTGCCTCCGCTGGCTGGACAGGCACGTAATCTGGCACATACTGAGATACTGGCTTCTGTACGACTGATGCAACACAATGGGGGTTTATCCACTGTGCAACTTTGAACATGTTTTCTATTTTTTTCCGGCCGAAGATTGAGGTTGTATGAAGAGGTCAGGATGGCCGAGCGGTCTAAGGCGCTGCGTTTAGGCCGCAGTCTCCTCTGGAGGCGTGTGTTCGAATCCCACTTCTGACATGCTTTATGCTGCTGCATGTCTGGAGAAGGCCAACTGATACCTTCATTCATCGTGCCTCCGCTGGCTGGACAGGCACGTAATCTGGCACATACTGAGATACTGGCTTCTGTACGACTGATGCAACACAATGGGGGTTTATCCACTGTGCAACTTTGAACATGTTTTCTATTTTTTTCCGGCCGAAGATTGAGGTTGTATGAAGAGGTCAGGATGGCCGAGCGGTCTAAGGCGCTGCGTTTAGGCCGCAGTCTCCTCTGGAGGCGTGTGTTCGAATCCCACTTCTGACATGCTTTATGCTGCTGCATGTCTGGAGAAGGCCAACTGGGACCTTCATTCATCGTGCCTCCGCTGGCTGGACAGGCACGTAATCTGGCACATACTGAGATACTGGCTTCTGTACGACTGATGCAACACAATGGGGGTTTATCCACTGTGCAACTTTGAACACGTTTTCTATTTTTTTTCGGCCGAAGATTGAAATTGTATGAAGGGGTCAGGATGGCCGAGCGGTCTAAGGCGCTGCGTTAAGGTCGCAGTCTCCTCTGGAGGCGTGGGTTCGAATCCCACTTCTGACATGCTTTATGCTGCTGCATGTCTGGAGAAGGCCAACTGGTACCTTCATTCATTGTGCCTCCGCTGGCTGGACTGGCACGTAATCTGGCACATACTGAGATACTGGCTTCTGTACGACTGATGCAACACAATGGGGGTTTATCCACTGTGCAACTTTGAACACGTTTTCTATTTTTTTCCGGCCGAAGATTGAGGTTGTATGAAGAGGTCAGGATGGCCGAGCGGTCTAAGGCGCTGCGTTTAGGCCGCAGTCTCCTCTGGAGGCGTGGGTTCGAATCCAACTTCTGACATGCTTTATGCTGCTGCATGTCTGGAGAAGGCCAACTGGGACCTTCATTCATCGTGCCTCCGCTGGCTGGACAGGCACGTAATCTGGCACATACTGAGATACTGGCTTCTGTACGACTGATGCAACACAATGGGGGTTTATCCACTGTGCAACTTTGAACACGTTTTCTATTTTTTTTCGGCCGAAGATTGAAATTGTATGAAGGGGTCAGGATGGCCGAGCGGTCTAAGGCGCTGCGTTAAGGTCGCAGTCTCCTCTGGAGGCGTGGGTTCGAATCCCACTTCTGACATGCTTTATGCTGCTGCATGTCTGGAGAAGGCCAACTGGTACCTTCATTCATTGTGCCTCCGCTGGCTGGACTGGCACGTAATCTGGCACATACTGAGATACTGGCTTCTGTACGACTGATGCAACACAATGGGGGTTTATCCACTGTGCAACTTTGAACACGTTTTCTATTTTTTTCCGGCCGAAGATTGAGGTTGTATGAAGAGGTCAGGATGGCCGAGCGGTCTAAGGCGCTGCGTTTAGGCCGCAGTCTCCTCTGGAGGCGTGGGTTCGAATCCAACTAATGACATGCTTTATGCTGCTGCATGTCTGGAGAAGGCCAACTGGGACCTTCATTCATCGTGCCTCCGCTGGCTGGACAGGCACGTAATCTGGCACATACTGAGATACTGGCTTCTGTACGACTGATGCAACACAATGGGGGTTTATCCACTGTGCAACTTTGAACACGTTTTCTAATTTTTTTCGGCCGAAGATTGAAATTGTATGAAGGGGTCAGGATGGCCGAGTGGTCTAAGGCGCTGCGTTAAGGTCGCAGTCTCCTCTGGAGGCGTGGGTTCGAATCCCACTTCTGACATGCTTTATGCTGCTGCATGTCTGGAGAAGGCCAACTGGTACCTTCATTCATCGTGCCTCCGCTGGCTGGACTGGCACGTAATCTGGCACATACTGAGATACTGGCTTCTGTACGACTGATGCAACACAATGGGGGTTTATCCACTGTGCAACTTTGAACACGTTTTCTATTTTTTTTCGGCCGAAGATTGAGATTGTATGAAGGGGTCAGGATGGCCGAGCGGTCTAAGGCGCTGCGTTCAGGTCGCAGTCTCCTCTGGAGGCGTGGGTTCGAATCCCACTTCTGACATGCTTTATGCTGCTGCATGTCTGGAGAAGGCCAACTGGTACCTTCATTCATCGTGCCTCCGCTGGCTGGACAGGCACGTAATCTGGCACATACTGAGATACTGGCTTCTGTACGACTGATGCAACACAATGGGGGTTTATCCACTGTGCAACTTTGAACACGTTTTCTATTTTTTTCCGGCCGAAGATTGAGGTTGTATGAAGAGGTCAGGATGGCCGAGCGGTCTAAGGCGCTGCGTTTAGGCCGCAGTCTCCTCTGGAGGCGTGGGTTCGAATCCCACTTCTGACATGCTTTATGCTGCTGCATGTCTGGAGAAGGCCAACTGGTACCTTCATTCATCGTGCCTCCGCTGGCTGGACAGGCACGTAATCTGGCACATACTGAGATACTGGCTTCTGTACGACTGATGCAACACAATGGGGGTTTATCCACTGTGCAACTTTGAACACGTTTTCTATTTTTTTTCGGCCGAAGATTGGGATTGTATGAAGGGGTCAGGATGGCCGAGCGGTCTAAGGCGCTGCGTTCAGGTCGCAGTCTCCTCTGGAGGCGTGGGTTCGAATCCCACTTCTGACATGCTTTATGCTGCTTCATGTCTGGAGAAGGCCAACTGGTACCTTCATTCATCGTGCCTCCGCTGGCTGGACTGGCACGTAATCTGGCACATACTGAGATACTGGCTTCTGTACGACTGATGCAACACAATGGGGGTTTATCCACTGTGCAACTTTGAACACGTTTTCTATTTTTTTTCGGCCGAAGATTGGGATTGTATGAAGGGGTCAGGATGGCCGAGCGGTCTAAGGCGCTGCGTTCAGGTCGCAGTCTCCTCTGGAGGCGTGGGTTCGAATCCCACTTCTGACATGCTTTATGCTGCTTCATGTCTGGAGAAGGCCAACTGGTACCTTCATTCATCGTGCCTCCGCTGGCTGGACTGGCACGTAATCTGGCACATACTGAGATACTGGCTTCTGAACGACTGATGCAACACAATGGGGGTTTATCCACTGTGCAACTTTGAACACGTTTTCTATTTTTTTTCGGCCAAAGATTGAGATTGTATGAAGGGGTCAGGATGGCCGAGCGGTCTAAGGCGCTGCGTTCAGGTCGCAGTCTCCCCTGGAGGCGTGGGTTCGAATCCCACTTCTGACATGCTTTATGCTGCTGCATGTCTGGAGAAGGCCAACTGGTACCTTCATTCATCGTGCCTCCGCTGGCTGGACAGGCACGTAATCTGGCACATACTGAGATACTGGCTTCTGTACGACTGATGCAACACAATGGGGGTTTATCCACTGTGCAACTTTGAACACGTTTTCTATTTTTTTCCGGCCGAAGATTGAGGTTGTATGAAGAGGTCAGGATGGCCGAGCGGTCTAAGGCGCTGCGTTTAGGCCGCAGTCTCCTCTGGAGGCGTGGGTTCGAATCCAACTTCTGACATGCTTTATGCTGCTGCATGTCTGGAGAAGGCCAACTGGGACCTTCATTCATCGTGCCTCCGCTGGCTGGACAGGCACGTAATCTGGCACATACTGAGATACTGGCTTCTGTACGACTGATGCAACACAATGGGGGTTTATCCACTGTGCAACTTTGAACACGTTTTCTAATTTTTTTCGGCCGAAGATTGAAATTGTATGAAGGGGTCAGGATGGCCGAGTGGTCTAAGGCGCTGCGTTAAGGTCGCAGTCTCCTCTGGAGGCGTGGGTTCGAATCCCACTTCTGACATGCTTTATGCTGCTGCATGTCTGGAGAAGGCCAACTGGTACCTTCATTCATCATGCCTCCGCTGGCTGGACTGGCACGTAATCTGGCACATACTGAGATACTGGCTTCTGTACGACTGATGCAACACAATGGGGGTTTATCCACTGTGCAACTTTGAACACGTTTTCTATTTTTTTTCGGCCGAAGATTGAGATTGTATGAAGGGGTCAGGATGGCCGAGCGGTCTAAGGCGCTGCGTTCAGGTCGCAGTCTCCTCTGGAGGCGTGGGTTCGAATCCCACTTCTGACATGCTTTATGCTGCTGCATGTCTGGAGAAGGCCAACTGGTACCTTCATTCATCGTGCCTCCGCTGGCTGGACTGGCACGTAATCTGGCACATACTGAGATACTGGCTTCTGTACGACTGATGCAACACAATGGGGGTTTATCCACTGTGCAACTTTGAACACGTTTTCTATTTTTTTTCGGCCGAAGATTGGGATTGTATGAAGGGGTCAGGATGGCCGAGCGGTCTAAGGCGCTGCGTTCAGGTCGCAGTCTCCTCTGGAGGCGTGGGTTCGAATCCCACTTCTGACATGCTTTATGCTGCTTCATGTCTGGAGAAGGCCAACTGGTACCTTCATTCATCGTGCCTCCGCTGGCTGGACTGGCACGTAATCTGGCACATACTGAGATACTGGCTTCTATACGACTGATGCAACACAATGGGGGTTTATCCACTGTGGAACTTTGAACACGTTTTCTATTTTTTTTCGGCCGAAGATTGGGATTGTATGAAGGGGTCAGGATGGCCGAGCGGTCTAAGGCGCTGCGTTCAGGTCGCAGTCTCCTCTGGAGGCGTGGGTTCGAATCCCACTTCTGACATGCTTTATGCTGCTTCATGTCTGGAGAAGGCCAACTGGTACCTTCATTCATCGTGCCTCCGCTGGCTGGACTGGCACGTAATCTGGCACATACTGAGATACTGGCTTCTGAACGACTGATGCAACACAATGGGGGTTTATCCACTGTGCAACTTTGAACACGTTTTCTATTTTTTTTCGGCCAAAGATTGAGATTGTATGAAGGGGTCAGGATGGCCGAGCGGTCTAAGGCGCTGCGTTCAGGTCGCAGTCTCCCCTGGAGGCGTGGGTTCGAATCCCACTTCTGACATGCTTTATGCTGCTGCATGTCTGGAGAAGGCCAACTGGTACTTTCATTCATCGTGCCTCCGCTGGCTGGACAGGCACGTAATCTGGCACATACTGAGATACTGGCTTCTGTACGACTGATGCAACACAATGGGGGTTTATCCACTGTGCAACTTTGAACACGTTTTCTATTTTTTTTCGGCCGAAGATTGAGATTGTATGAAGGGGTCAGGATGGCTGAGCGGTCTAAAGCGCTGCGTTCAGGTCGCAGTCTCCTCTGGAGGCGTGGGTTTGAATCCCACTTCTGACATGCTTTATGCTGCTGCATGTCTGGAGAAGGCCAACTGGTACCTTCATTCATCGTGCCTCTGCTGGCTGGACAGGCACGTAATCTGGCACATACTGAGATACTGGCTTCTGTACGACTGATGCAACACAATGGGGGTTTATCCACTGTGCAACTTTGAACACGTTTTCTATTTTTTTCCGGCCGAAGATTGAGGTTGTATGAAGAGGTCAGGATGGCCGAGCGGTCTAAGGCGCTGCGTTTAGGCCGCAGTCTCCTCTGGAGGCGTGGGTTCGAATCCCACTTCTGACATGCTTTATGCTGCTGCATGTCTGGAGAAGGCCAACTGGTACCTTCATTCATCGTGCCTCCGCTGGCTGGACTGGCACGTAATCTGGCACATACTGAGATACTGGCTTCTGTACGACTGATGCAACACAATGGGGGTTTATCCACTGTGCAACTTTGAACACGTTTTCTATTTTTTTCCGGCCGAAGATTGAGATTGTATGAAGGGGTCAGGATGGCCGAGCGGTCTAAGGCGCTGAGTTCAGGTCGCAGTCTCCTCTGGAGGCGTGGGTTCGAATCCCACTTCTGACATGCTTTATGCTGCTGCATGTCTGGAGAAGGCCAACTGGTGCCTTCATTCATCGTGCCTCCGCTGGCTGGACAGGCACGTAATCTGGCACATACTGAGATACTGGCTTCTGTACGACTGATGCAACACAATGGGGGTTTATCCACTGTGCAACTTTGAACACGTTTTCTATTTTTTTTCGGCCAAAGATTGAGATTGTATGAAGGGGTCAGGATGGCCGAGCGGTCTAAGGCGCTGCGTTCAGGTCGCAGTCTCCCCTGGAGGCGTGGGTTCGAATCCCACTTCTGACATGCTTTATGCTGCTGCATGTCTGGAGAAGGCCAACTGGTACTTTCATTCATCGTGCCTCCGCTGGCTGGACAGGCACGTAATCTGGCACATACTGAGATACTGGCTTCTGTACGACTGATGCAACACAATGGGGGTTTATCCACTGTGCAACTTTGAACACGTTTTCTATTTTTTTTCGGCCGAAGATTGAGATTGTATGAAGGGGTCAGGATGGCTGAGCGGTCTAAAGCGCTGCGTTCAGGTCGCAGTCTCCTCTGGAGGCGTGGGTTTGAATCCCACTTCTGACATGCTTTATGCTGCTGCATGTCTGGAGAAGGCCAACTGGTACCTTCATTCATCGTGCCTCTGCTGGCTGGACAGGCACGTAATCTGGCACATACTGAGATACTGGCTTCTGTACGACTGATGCAACACAATGGGGGTTTATCCACTGTGCAACTTTGAACACGTTTTCTATTTTTTTCCGGCCGAAGATTGAGGTTGTATGAAGAGGTCAGGATGGCCGAGCGGTCTAAGGCGCTGCGTTTAGGCCGCAGTCTCCTCTGGAGGCGTGGGTTCGAATCCCACTTCTGACATGCTTTATGCTGCTGCATGTCTGGAGAAGGCCAACTGGTACCTTCATTCATCGTGCCTCCGCTGGCTGGACTGGCACGTAATCTGGCACATACTGAGATACTGGCTTCTGTACGACTGATGCAACACAATGGGGGTTTATCCACTGTGCAACTTTGAACACGTTTTCTATTTTTTTCCGGCCGAAGATTGAGATTGTATGAAGGGGTCAGGATGGCCGAGCGGTCTAAGGCGCTGAGTTCAGGTCGCAGTCTCCTCTGGAGGCGTGGGTTCGAATCCCACTTCTGACATGCTTTATGCTGCTGCATGTCTGGAGAAGGCCAACTGGTGCCTTCATTCATCGTGCCTCCGCTGGCTGGACAGGCACGTAATCTGGCACATACTGAGATACTGGCTTCTGTACGACTGATGCAACACAATGGGGGTTTATCCACTGTGCAACTTTGAACACGTTTTCTATTTTTTTTTGGCCAAAGATTGAGATTGTATGAAGGGGTCAGGATGGCCGAGCGGTCTAAAGCGCTGCGTTCAGGTCGCAGTCTCCTCTGGAGGCGTGGGTTCGAATCCCACTTCTGACATGCTTTATGCTGCTGCATGTCTGGAGAAGGCCAACTGGTACCTTCATTCATCGTGCCTCTGCTGGCTGGACAGGCACGTAATCTGGCACATACTGAGATACTGGCTTCTGTACGACTGATGCAACACAATGGGGGTTTATCCACTGTGCAACTTTGAACACGTTTTCTATTTTTTTCCGGCCGAAGATTGAGGTTGTATGAAGAGGTCAGGATGGCCGAGCGGTCTAAGGCGCTGCGTTTAGGCCGCAGTCTCCTCTGGAGGCGTGGGTTCGAATCCCACTTCTGACATGCTTTATGCTGCTGCATGTCTGGAGAAGGCCAACTGGTACCTTCATTCATCGTGCCTCCGCTGGCTGGACTGGCACGTAATCTGGCACATACTGAGATACTGGCTTCTGTACGACTGATGCAACACAATGGGGGTTTATCCACTGTGCAACTTTGAACACGTTTTCTATTTTTTTCCGGCCGAAGATTGAGATTGTATGAAGGGGTCAGGATGGCCGAGCGGTCTAAGGCGCTGCGTTCAGGTCGCAGTCTCCTCTGGAGGCGTGGGTTCGAATCCCACTTCTGACATGCTTTATGCTGCTGCATGTCTGGAGAAGGCCAACTGGTGCCTTCATTCATCGTGCCTCCGCTGGCTGGACAGGCACGTAATCTGGCACATACTGAGATACTGGCTTCTGTACGACTGATGCAACACAATGGGGGTTTATCCACTGTGCAACTTTGAACACGTTTTCTATTTTTTTTTGGCCAAAGATTGAGATTGTATGAAGGGGTCAGGATGGCCGAGCGGTCTAAGGCGCTGCGTTCAGGTCGCAGTCTCCTCTGGAGGCGTGGGTTCGAATCCCACTTCTGACATGCTTTATGCTGCTGCATGTCTGGAGAAGGCCAACTGGTACCTTCATTCATCGTGCCTCCGCTGGCTGGACTGGCACGTAATCTGGCACATACTGAGATACTGGCTTCTGTACGACTGATGCAACACAATGGGGGTTTATCCACTGTGCAACTTTGAACACGTTTTCTATTTTTTTCCGGCCGAAGATTGAGATTGTATGAAGGGGTCAGGATGGCCGAGCGGTCTAAGGCGCTGCGTTCAGGTCGCAGTCTCCTCTGGAGGCGTGGGTTCGAATCCCACTTCTGACATGCTTTATGCTGCTGCATGTCTGGAGAAGGCCAACTGGTGCCTTCATTCATCGTGCCTCCGCTGGCTGGACAGGCACGTAATCTGGCACATACTGAGATACTGGCTTCTGTACGACTGATGCAACACAATGGGGGTTTATCCACTGTGCAACTTTGAACACGTTTTCTATTTTTTTTTGGCCAAAGATTGAGATTGTATGAAGGGGTCAGGATGGCCGAGCGGTCTAAAGCGCTGCGTTCAGGTCGCAGTCTCCTCTGGAGGCGTGGGTTCGAATCCCACTTCTGACATGCTTTATGCTGCTGCATGTCTGGAGAAGGCCAACTGGTACCTTCATTCATCGTGCCTCTGCTGGCTGGACAGGCACGTAATCTGGCACATACTGAGATACTGGCTTCTGTACGACTGATGCAACACAATGGGGGTTTATCCACTGTGCAACTTTGAACACGTTTTCTATTTTTTTCCGGCCGAAGATTGAGGTTGTATGAAGAGGTCAGGATGGCCGAGCGGTCTAAGGCGCTGCGTTTAGGCCGCAGTCTCCTCTGGAGGCGTGGGTTCGAATCCCACTTCTGACATGCTTTATGCTGCTGCATGTCTGGAGAAGGCCAACTGGTACCTTCATTCATCGTGCCTCCGCTGGCTGGACTGGCACGTAATCTGGCACATACTGAGATACTGGCTTCTGTACGACTGATGCAACACAATGGGGGTTTATCCACTGTGCAACTTTGAACACGTTTTCTATTTTTTTCCGGCCGAAGATTGAGATTGTATGAAGGGGTCAGGATGGCCGAGCGGTCTAAGGCGCTGCGTTCAGGTCGCAGTCTCCTCTGGAGGCGTGGGTTCGAATCCCACTTCTGACATGCTTTATGCTGCTGCATGTCTGGAGAAGGCCAACTGGTGCCTTCATTCATCGTGCCTCCGCTGGCTGGACAGGCACGTAATCTGGCACATACTGAGATACTGGCTTCTGTACGACTGATGCAACACAATGGGGGTTTATCCACTGTGCAACTTTGAACACGTTTTCTATTTTTTTTTGGCCAAAGATTGAGATTGTATGAAGGGGTCAGGATGGCCGAGCGGTCTAAAGCGCTGCGTTCAGGTCGCAGTCTCCTCTGGAGGCGTGGGTTCGAATCCCACTTCTGACATGCTTTATGCTGCTGCATGTCTGGAGAAGGCCAACTGGTACCTTCATTCATCGTGCCTCTGCTGGCTGGACAGGCACGTAATCTGGCACATACTGAGATACTGGCTTCTGTACGACTGATGCAACACAATGGGGGTTTATCCACTGTGCAACTTTGAACACGTTTTCTATTTTTTTCCGGCCGAAGATTGAGGTTGTATGAAGAGGTCAGGATGGCCGAGCGGTCTAAGGCGCTGCGTTTAGGCCGCAGTCTCCTCTGGAGGCGTGGGTTCGAATCCCACTTCTGACATGTTTTATGCTGCTGCATGTCTGGAGAAGGCCAACTGGTACCTTCATTCATCGTGCCTCCGCTGGCTGGACTGGCACGTAATCTGGCACATACTGAGATACTGGCTTCTGTACGACTGATGCAACACAATGGGGGTTTATCCACTGTGCAACTTTGAACACGTTTTCTATTTTTTTCCGGCCGAAGATTGAGATTGTATGAAGGGGTCAGGATGGCCGAGCGGTCTAAGGCGCTGCGTTCAGGTCGCAGTCTCCTCTGGAGGCGTGGGTTCGAATCCCACTTCTGACATGCTTTATGCTGCTGCATGTCTGGAGAAGGCCAACTGGTGCCTTCATTCATCGTGCCTCCGCTGGCTGGACAGGCACGTAATCTGGCACATACTGAGATACTGGCTTCTGTACGACTGATGCAACACAATGGGGGTTTATCCACTGTGCAACTTTGAACACGTTTTCTATTTTTTTTCGGCCGAAGATTGGGATTCTATGAAGGGGTCAGGATGGCCGAGAGGTCTAAGGCGCTGTGTTCAGGTCGCAGTCTCCTCTGGAGGCGTGGGTTCGAATCCCACTTCTGACATGCTTTATGCTGCTTCATGTCTGGAGAAGGCCAACTGGTACCTTCATTCATCGTGCCTCCGCTGGCTGGACTGGCACGTAATCTGGCACATACTGAGATACTGGCTTCTGTACGACTGATGCAACACAATGGGGGTTTATCCACTGTGCAACTTTGAACACGTTTTCTATTTTTTTTCGGCCGAAGATTGGGATTGTATGAAGGGGTCAGGATGGCCGAGCGGTCTAAGGCGCTGCGTTCAGGTCGCAGTCTCCTCTGGAGGCGTGGGTTCGAATCCCACTTCTGACATGCTTTATGCTGCTTCATGTCTGGAGAAGGCCAACTGGTACCTTCATTCATCGTGCCTCCGCTGGCTGGACTGGCACGTAATCTGGCACATACTGAGATACTGGCTTCTGAACGACTGATGCAACACAATGGGGGTTTATCCACTGTGCAACTTTGAACACGTTTTCTATTTTTTTTCGGCCAAAGATTGAGATTGTATGAAGGGGTCAGGATGGCCGAGCGGTCTAAGGCGCTGCGTTCAGGTCGCAGTCTCCCCTGGAGGCGTGGGTTCGAATCCCACTTCTGACATGCTTCATGCTGCTGCATGTCTGGAGAAGGCCAACTGGTACCTTCATTCATCGTGCCTCCGCTGGCTGGACAGGCACGTAATCTGGCACATACTGAGATACTGGCTTCTGTACGACTGATGCAACACAATGGGGGTTTATCCACTGTGCAACTTTGAACACGTTTTCTATTTTTTTTCGGCCGAAGATTGAGATTGTATGAAGGGGTCAGGATGGCCGAGCGGTCTAAAGCGCTGCGTTCAGGTCGCAGTCTCCTCTGGAGGCGTGGGTTCGAATCCCACTTCTGACATGCTTTATGCTGCTGCATGTCTGGAGAAGGCCAACTGGTACCTTCATTCATCGTGCCTCTGCTGGCTGGACAGGCACGTAATCTGGCACATACTGAGATACTGGCTTCTGTACGACTGATGCAACACAATGGGGGTTTATCCACTGTGCAACTTTGAACACGTTTTCTATTTTTTTCCGGCCGAAGATTGAGGTTGTATGAAGAGGTCAGGATGGCCGAGCGGTCTAAGGCGCTGCGTTTAGGCCGCAGTCTCCTCTGGAGGCGTGGGTTCGAATCCCACTTCTGACATGCTTTATGCTGCTGCATGTCTGGAGAAGGCCAACTGGTACCTTCATTCATCGTGCCTCCGCTGGCTGGACTGGCACGTAATCTGGCACATACTGAGATACTGGCTTCTGTACGACTGATGCAACACAATGGGGGTTTATCCACTGTGCAACTTTGAACACGTTTTCTATTTTTTTCCGGCCGAAGATTGAGATTGTATGAAGGGGTCAGGATGGCCGAGCGGTCTAAGGCGCTGCGTTCAGGTCGCAGTCTCCTCTGGAGGCGTGGGTTCGAATCCCACTTCTGACATGCTTTATGCTGCTGCATGTCTGGAGAAGGCCAACTGGTGCCTTCATTCATCGTGCCTCCGCTGGCTGGACAGGCACGTAATCTGGCACATACTGAGATACTGGCTTCTGTACGACTGATGCAACACAATGGGGGTTTATCCACTGTGCAACTTTGAACACGTTTTCTATTTTTTTTTGGCCAAAGATTGAGATTGTATGAAGGGGTCAGGATGGCCGAGCGGTCTAAGGCGCTGCGTTCAGGTCGCAGTCTCCTCTGGAGGCGTGGGTTCGAATCCCACTTCTGACATGCTTTATGCTGCTGCATGTCTGGAGAAGGCCAACTGGTACCTTCATTCATCGTGCCTCCGCTGGCTGGACAGGCACGTAATCTGGCACATACTGAGATACTGGCTTCTGTACGACTGATGCAACACAATGGGGGTTTATCCACTGTGCAACTTTTAACACGTTTTCTATTTTTTTTCGGCCAAAGATTGAGATTGTATGAAGGGGTCAGGATGGCCGAGCGGTCTAAGGCGCTGCGTTCAGGTCGCAGTCTCCTCTGGAGGCGTGGGTTCGAATCCCACTTCTGACATGCTTTATGCTGCTGCATGTCTGGAGAAGGCCAACTGGTACCTTCATTCATCGTGCCTCCGCTGGCTGGACAGGCACGTAATCTGGCACATACTGAGATACTGGCTTCTGTACGACTGATGCAACACAATGGGGGTTTATCCACTGTGCAACTTTTAACACGTTTTCTATTTTTTTTCGGCCAAAGATTGAGATTGTATGAAGGGGTCAGGATGGCCGAGCGGTCTAAGGCGCTGCGTTCAGGTCGCAGTCTCCTCTGGAGGCGTGGTTTCGAATCCCACTTCTGACATGCTTTATGCTGCTGCATGTCTGGAGAAGGCCAACTGGTACCTTCATTCATCGTGCCTCCGCTGGCTGGACAGGCACGTAATCTGGCACATACTGAGATACTGGCTTCTGTACGACTGATGCAACACAATGGGGGTTTATCCACTGTGCAACTTTGAACACGATTTCTATTTTTTTTTGGCCGAAGATTGAGGTTGTATAAAGCGGTCAGGATGGTCGAACGGTCTGAGGCGCTGCGTTCAGGTCGCAGTCTCCTCTGGAGGCGTGGGTTCGAATCCCACTTCTGACATGCTTTATGCTGCTGCATGTCTGGAGAAGGCCAACTGGTACCTTCATTCCTCGTGCCTCCGTTGGCTGGACAGGCAGGAAATCTGGCCATAATCTGGCAGATACTGGCCACTGTATTTCCGATGTAACACAATGGTGGTGACAGTCACCCACTGTGCAACTTTGAACACGTTTTCTGTTTTTTTCAGCTGAAGGTTAAAGGTGTCTAAAGGGGTCAGGATGGCCGAGCGGTCTAAGGCGCTGCGTTCAGGTCGCAGTCTCCTCTGGAGGCGTGGGTTCGAATCCCACTTCTGACATGCTTTATGCTGCTGCATGTCTGGAGAAGGCCAACTGGTACCTTCATTCATCGTGCCTCCGCTGGCTCGACAGGCAGGGAATCTGGCCTTAATCTGGCAGATACTGAGATACTGGCCACTGTACGACACAATGGGGGGTACGTTCATCCACTGTGCAATTTGAACATGTTTTCTATTTTTTTCCGGCCGAAGATCGAGGTTCTATGAAGAGGTCAGGATGGCCGAGCGGTCTAAGGCGCTGCGTTCAGGTCGCAGTCTCCTCTGGAGGCGTGGGTTCGAATCCCACTTCTGACATGCTTTATGCTGCTGCATGTCTGGAGAAGGCCAACTGGTACCTTCATTCATCGTGCCTCCGCTGGCTGGACAGGCACGTAATCTGGCACATACTGAGATACTGGCTTCTGTACGACTGATGCAACACAATGGGGGTTTATCCACTGTGCAACTTTGAACACGTTTTCTATTTTTTTTCGGCCAAAGATTGAGATTGTATGAAGGGGTCAGGATGGCCGAGCGGTCTAAGGCGCTGCGTTCAGGTCGCAGTCTCCTCTGGAGGCGTGGGTTCGAATCCCACTTCTGACATGCTTTATGCTGCTACATGTCTGGAGAAGGCCAACTGGTACCTTCATTCATCGTGCCTCCGCTGGCTGGACAGGCACGTAATCTGGCACATACTGAGATACTGGCTTCTGTACGACTGATGCAACACAATGGGGGTTTATCCACTGTGCAACTTTGAACACGTTTTCTATTTTTTTTTGGCCGAAGATTGAGGTTGTATAAAGCGGTCAGGATGGTCGAACGGTCTGAGGCGCTGCGTTCAGGTCGCAGTCTCCTCTGGAGGCGTGGGTTCGAATCCCACTTCTGACATGCTTTATGCTGCTGCATGTCTGGAGAAGGCCAACTGGTACCTTCATTCATCGTGCCTCCGCTGGCTGGACAGGCAGGGAATCTGGCCATAATCTGGCAGATACTGACCACTGTATTTCCGATGTAACACAATGGTGGTGACAATCACCCACTGTGCAACTTTGAACACGTTTTCTGTTTTTTTCAGCTGAAGGTTAAAGGTGTCTAAAGGGGTCAGGATGGCCGAGCGGTCTAAGGCGCTGAGTTCAGGTCGCAGTCTCCTCTGGAGGCGTGGGTTCGAATCCCACTTCTGACATGCTTTATGCTGCTGCATGTCTGGAGAAGGCCAACTGGTACCTTCATTCGTCGTTCCTCCTCTGGCTGGACAGGCAGGAAATCTGGCAGATACTGGCCACTGTTCGTCCGATGTAACACAATGGGGGTTACAGTAAACTTCTGTCAGCTTTGAAAGGATTCCATCTGATTCTGCAACAGTGACTTCAATCAGAAACAGCATTCTCAGAGATGGGAAAGTATTGAAGCTCAGTATCTGTCCTACTGCAGTAGTGTTTAGTGCAAAGCACAGGTGAAAAGAGGCTGTGAAATACAGCAATAATACAGGGCAAGTCTATAGGACCTTCAGACCTTTCCAACACAATGCACATCTATCTCAACCTGAACCTGAGATATGCTTTCATTTCATGTGAACTTGTGGCTCGCAAACTGTTATGAAGAAAAACCCAAATGATGCCTGTTCCCAGTTAGCAGAGAGGAAATCTTCTATATGTTCTGTATGCAAGTCCCTTAACCCCCTTCCTCCCCTCAGCCCTCCCCTCAGCCCTCCCCTCAGCCCTCCCCTCAGCCTCCCAGCTTTGGGACCTGACATCAATACTTCCTGTTGGGGTCAGGAATAAGTCTCAGAAGTCCCATAGCTCTGCAGACAGTCAGGTGAACTAGGTGACACTGCTCCCACACCAGTCAAAAGTACATACAGAGTATCTTTCTTTCTTCTTGAATAAGACCCAGGTTTAAACCTGGTCAGTCACATTTAGATGTTGTGCCACCCTAATATCCTGTTTGATACTCATGGTATTGATTCACTGTGCTGTAAAAGTGATGTGCTGTGGACTCATATTCTGGCTTGTTTCTATTCCCCTCATTTCACAGACTGAGTCCCTATATCTTTATCAGGGGAGGCTGGTGGAGGTAGACATCTGAGGATGGGCTCATTGTAATGCATGGAATGGAATGAGGAATGGTATCAAACACACTGATGAAACACTGTTGTATGAGAGGTAGCTTCTGAAACAGCTGAAACTGTTGGATGGTCACATAACGGTTACAATAATAACCTTGACCAAGCATCTGAAAACAGAATCCTTCTTGTTTTCGAATTTAAGAACAGCACAAAACTGTATCCTGCTGACCTACTCATACGTTTTTTTTTTTATCTTAGATCGCTATGTTTCTCTTACCTACCTCAGCAAATATGCACTGTAAAAGAAAACAGACAGGCATGAATAGAGGCTCTTCTAAGTAAAACACACAGGCATGCACACACACACACACACACTCACACACACACACACACACACACACACACACACTCACCCCTTACTGCTCTCTTGTCCAATGCATTGACACAGAACATAAAAACAGAGAAAGAGTTCAAACTAATCAACACATTGTTGGTTACCCGTTTGGAAATTGAAAGCAAAACAAAAACAAATAGGGTAAATGGATTGCACTAACCCTACTAACTAGACCCGTTGTTTATTATTGTATTTTGCTGCACTGGTTGACATGAAAGGGTATGAGATGCAGTCCAGGTTTCTGTAGTGTAGAGAGTGAGCCCATCTGGTGAACAGAGTGGTCTGACTCCACTGAAGGGCCTTGAACACTGCTGCTGAACCTCCACTGAAAGGCCTTTAACACTGCTGCTGAACCTCCACTGAAGGGCCTTTAACACTGCTGCTGAACCTCCACTGCACGTGGCGCATGTCCTTATTCTAACCGTCTGACCATCAGCTACAGTTGAGACAACTCCACTATAATCACTGCCTTCACTGGACTCAGCAGCAACACGCCATGTACCGTTTTTTTAAGTCTACAACTAACACACGTCTTTAAAATATAGTGGTCTAACACAGTCTTGTGGCACACTGACGACCCAGGTTTTAATCCAGTTGGTCACCGTCACACTGGTGTGATATCTTTACGATCTTTCCATGAGGCTAAGAATCTTAGGACTATAATATATCTCTGTATGTCTCTGTCTCTCTTTATCTCTCTCTCGCTCTCTCTCTGTCTCTCTCTTTCTCACTCTGTCCTTCACAATCTGCATGTATCTTTCCACTAGACTGCCACTAAATTATATTCCTTCATTAAATATTCCATCTGGAAACAGTAGGGAGAAGGTCAACACTTTGGGAGAAAAATGCCTCAAATTATAGTCAGTCAGTCACAAATATGTTTCAAGGGGTACAAACAATTCTGTAATAGAAAGATAAACATGCTTCTAAGCCCTCTAAGTGTGTTGGCATTTGAGTTGGTCCTAAATCAAAGACACAACTATGCCTTCAGATTGGATAGATCTCCCATCACCCCCATGGTTCCTATTATAACCCACAGGCTTAGTGTGTGATTCTGCTGACTGGTTTGGTTTAACAGACACAAAGGTCTTCATGCTACGTTTTATTTATGGAGTTTATAATGCTGTGATGTGTGTGTGTGTGTGTGTGTGTGTGTGTGTGTGTGTGTGTGTGTGTGTGTGTGTGTGTGTGTGTGTGTGTGTGTGTGTGTGTGTGTGTGTGTTTATTATGCAGTGGTGAATAATGGAGACAATCAACAGTCAAGGGGGTTAGGGTTTCATTTCTTTATTCTGGAAACTGTTGTCCTCCACATACCGACCACATCTACCTCACTAGTATTAAGTTATTTTTGTCCTTTCAGTGTGTGTGTGTGTGTGTGTGTGTGTGTGTGTGTGTGTGTGTGTGTGTGTGTGTGTGTGTGTGTGTGTGTGTGTGTGTGTGTGTGTGTGTTTTGGTCATTGCTCATGCCAGAGGACACAATCATGTGACAGCCATGAGCTGACTGGGCATATAAAACCACCCTTGTTTCCGGGTAGGGTAGCTGTAAACCAACTGAAATCATTAAAGTTATTGGTGGTGGGTGAAAACTTGCAACAGTCCTTTTTCATTTGTATTTGAGGCACAGGAAGGACTTACACTGAGGCTCCAAAGGAGTTATTGGCCTTTGAGTCTAGCAAGAAAATGGTACTGATTAAAAAAGGAAATCTATTTGGGCAATACACCTTTCTCCACTCTTGATAATGCAACCCACGTTTTTAGATAGGGTTTCTCATAGTGTGGGTGTCATTTGCCTTTTTCAGCTCACCGCAGGTCTTAAAGCACAGATTACCGGTGATTTAGGGAAGTTCTGAAATGCATTAGGCCAGGCCTGACTTCATGAAAAGACCTACATATCAATGTTAGCCATATTAGAGGTATAAGAGATTTCAAACTAGATATAATAGAGATACAAAATAAAACACACACACACACAACACACACACACACACACACACACACACACACACACACACACACACACACGCACACACAACACCCCAGCCATGCCTAACAGACACACACCTGCACACACACACACACACACACACACACACACACACACACACACACACACACACACACATACAGACAGACACAGATGCCTGTCCATGGCATGATGTTGTGCAGTCACAGTGTGATGTTAGACAGCTCCATCTGAGGGAAACCCTCTACACTCTTTCTTCCCTCCTTTCTTCCCTCCTTTCTTCCCTCTCTTTCTCCCCTCTCTTCCAGGAGGTGTAATACTGTACGTCACTTCCCCTCCACTCTGACTGCTGCTCCTCCTCAGCCAAGCCATAACACAGATCATGTTTCTTTAACACGGATGCTTCCAGCATCAACACCAATCTGTGCATACTAGAGCCACTATGTAAAGAGGGAAGTTGCCCCTTGGCCTTGATCTAGGGGCAGTTCTGTGTTTTCTCCGGTTGGATTTAGGGAGCTTTAGCTCTACATCAGTGCCTCGGGACACAACTTCCACAATTATTTTCAATTGCTTCACATATCTGCATTCTCTGGTTAAGTGCAGAAGTCGCCTGCGGGGCTGTATTGTGTATTGTCTCAGTGGTCCATTTCAGTTCATATGTAATTTGATGTTGACAATCATTTCGCGACCATCATTGTTTTGTTGATGATCTCTATATTTAATGAGAAACACAGTGGAGAGATAATACAGTTGACTGTATGATGTAAATAGAATCAGTGGAAAATCAAAAGCAGATTTTGGTTCTAGATGGACATGTTGATTGTCTGTCCCAAAGGCTACATTTCATTCCTTCATCAAGCCGATAATGTAACTTTTTCTTCAACATGACGCATGACATTGTCTTTATTATTTCTACCAGAAGAGCGAGAGAGAGAGAGAGAGAGAGAGAGAGAGAGAGAGAGAGAGAGAGAGAGAGAGAGGGAGAGAGAGAGAGAGAGAGAGAGAGAGAGAGATAGAGAGAGAGGGAGAGTGCAGATACATCACAATCACACAGATCCAGATCTACCCTCTTTTATTTAACAGCATGTTTTGACTAGAAACTGAGAAACTGAGAAAGTCTGGATATGCTGCACTCCATAGAATAGAAAATAGAAACAACATTATTGCCCTCAGGAGGGAATTTGTCTTGTACAATTTTAAAGCCATGATGTTTTTGTATCCACAGATACATTTGCGTTTGTCTGAACCAGTAGAATCATAAGCATGTATGAAATTCAAGATTCAAGATTCAAGATTCAAGATTCAAGATTCTTTATTTGTCACGTGCATACAAGTATACAGTGAAATGCAAAAGTGACAGTGCCACAGAGTAGTGCAACAATACAATAGTTTTAAAATACAATAAAATAAAAATAGAAGTACTAAAAATGCATTATGTAAAATTATGTAAAATGCATTATGTATTATTAATGAATTCATATTCTATGATAGTTTACAGTGTGGACCATCCAGAATAGATGACCATCTCCCTACCCAACTTGTCACTATGTGAGGTGTTTTAGCGATCATGGTGTGATATGTACCCAAGTCTCCCACATGGAAGACCCAAGCGTCTACCATTCGAGCGAGAGGACATCCTCAGGATTTGAGGGTCGACACTTGACGAGTTTTCATGTCTCAAACAGTGCTACCCCATCATGAGAGCGTGATTCCAAATCACCTCTGCTACATTTGGTAATTGTTTTCAGACTCTGATTGAGCCAGATATTTGACTGGAGGATCACTCGTACTCATCCAACCTGTTAACTCCTTCCAGGTTTATAAAGATATTCTGACAATGCACTGGAGTCGTAGGATTGAAATACGATACTGAAACAAAAATAATGCTGGCATGGCCAGTTATCGTACAGGGGATATTAGAAATTATTGTAATCAAGCTCTCTCATACTGCCAAGCTATGCTTTACTGAACACAGTAATTGTTACCTCCTTGAGTTTGTATTCACTTGAATGCACTGTAATCAGTCCAGTGTTTGGAATACATATAATACATATTAGCAATTTTTGAGGCAGTAGATGTACAGTATGTTCAAAAACAAACATCAAGACCAAGTTATTTTTAAGTCACATGGAAAAATAGTCTGTTAATATATGGCACAAATCAAATGTCACCCGACACCTACATGTCTCCCTACACCTAGAGAAAAGGAAAAGGGCATTTTGTGCACAGCTATGATCAGGCACTCTTCCCCTGGCCCTTGAAACTGGAAGATTCAAACTAATCCGAGAAGAGGATAGAAAAGATTAAATGCATTTTATGTTTTATTGTACTTTGTATGACCATTTAAGGACTAGCCTCCTGTACAAAGTGTCCAATAGTCATCCCCAAGTGTTCTGGCTCGATGACCAACTTAAATTAGATTTATTTTCCAGAAAATGTGTATTTGATGTTGCGCAGTTTATCCAAAAGCATGGGACAGGAGAAAGCTTGCACTGTATGTGCGAGAATATATACATAGCCTATGCCTATGTGTCTGGGATGTAGTTGTGTATTGCATTGAGATTAGCTGTAGCCAATGCAGTTTTTTATACTTTTTGTTTTTAGTTTTAGTTTTGCTTTAAAATTAAATGCTCATTATTGTAAAGCAGTGCTTGGAGCAGTCTGAGGGTAAAGTTGTGAAGGCCAGGGTCTCCCATGTGGAAGATCCAGGCATCTACCATTAGACTCCATGGGCGACACTTGAGTTTACATCTCAGATAGGCTACCTCATCACGCGAGTGTGATTTCAGATAACCTCCGCTACACTGGCTGTGGTGCATATGTATCAGAGTGGTTTGGTGAACAGCCTTCACATGATGATGATTAACCTTGCCTGCGTCCTGAAGACTTCCATCAGATACCTATGACGCCTCAGCTTTAGCTCAGCAGGTGATCTCATTCTTGAGGCATGCAGACACCTATTTACACTTTCTTCTGTCTTCACATGCAGACTCCTGCAGTGCGATGCTGCTATAGTGTGTTAGTGTGTGTGTGTGTGTGTGTGTGTGTGTGTGTGTGTGTGTGTGTGTGGGTGTGTGTGTGTGTGTGTGTGTGTGTGTGTGTGTGTGTGTGTGTGTGTGTGTGTGTGTGTGTGTCAGGATGCCTGTGAGGCAGATGTGTTTTATGATGGACTTTTCATCATCATAAGGTCATGGGCTATATCACTAAACTATGACCACTTGTGCATAGATCAGTTCAACCCTCTTACTGTCTGCTGCCTAGAACGTGTACCTTTGATGATAATATGATAATATGATATATATTTATATATTTATCCTTTGTTTAGCCCTTGTTGTTTTCTTTGGTGGTTTTACTCATTAGCAAGACTGTGTTGAAGATGTAAGAGAAACCGAAACTGACACACTGAAGCAGCTTACATCTCTTCTCCACAATTATACAATGGTTTGCAAGCATTATGATTGGTATCAATGCAGTTCCCTAAAAGGAAGATTTGAATAAGTTGGAAATGAGAGATTTTCATCCCAGCTCCACTGGATATTCTATGCATGATCAAACATCACTGTCCAGAACAAGCACGGTGCTAAAATATGGTCTAGTGAGATCTGAGGACTTAATAGACAGCAGATGGGTTATTCTATTCTAATAGAGAATGTAATCAGAACACACAAGGTGATGTTTTTCTTCCATGAATGGTGATGTAGTGTTTTTAATATGCCTCTTCTCATAAATCCAGCTCTCTACTGCTGGTCAAACATGTGTTCTAGAAACAATGAAATAAATCAAACCATTATACAACATTGGAGGAACAACTAGCCTACCTCCCTTTCCAGTTTAACTTGCTTTATTCTTGCATTCACTTTACTTCATTATGTTTCATGAAGGCCTCATTCATCATTTAGGATGTGTAATTTTACTCAATCCATGGAATTGAGTAACACCACTCACTGTCACATGTGTGTGTGTGTGTGTGTGTGTGTGTGTGTGTGTGTGTGCGTGCGTGCGTGCGTGCGCGTGTGTATTCAGTATTCAGTAAAAACAACATGCATTCCAGCCAGAACAGAGGGGAGAGAGAGGAGAAAGTTGAGATGAGCCTGGCTCTGGCGGTGCAGTAGATGTTCCTCACAGCTGTAGTGGTGTGTAGTTCATGTATAGTTCCTATAGAAAAGAAGATCTGAGACCCGTAACTACAACCAGCTGCTCTCTTACTGTCTCTGCTGGCCCAGGAGAGAGTCTGTCTGGCTTAGATATACAGTACTGTTCTTCCCCACAACAATAATTCTTGTTTTCTCTGAATGCTGCAGGCATACTGTATGACTCAATTTGTGTATCACACTCGTACCCTAACTAGATACTTACTCTATCTCTCTCTCTAGGTTTTAGCTAATCAAGGGACACTATTTTTGTTTGAGATTTTACCTTACCTTTTTCTGTTTCGATGCGTTTGTTGTTACAGAGTTCTGTCTGCATGCACGCACGCACGCACGCAAGCACACACACACTCACATGGACTTCCTGTATAATTTATTTCTGCTGTGCGTTGACTTCGGCACCATCGTGCTGCGCCATTCAGCTATGTTAAGATGTGGATAAGCAGAACTAATCCGAATCTGGTCTGAATTTGATCCCAGGTTGTGTGTGTGTGTGTGTGTGTGTGTGTGTGTGTGTGTGTGTGTGTGTGTGTGTGTGTGTGTGTGTGTGTGTGTGTGTGTTTCCTCCTTCTTTTCACACCCTCAGCACAATACCGGCTTTTTAGTGGTCTAACAAATTAAGCAACCCTTATAAGCACCACCTGCTTAATATTATAGTAATGCCCATGGAATTCATTATTGAGGTGAAACTTCCATTACTGCAAAAGGCTTCTAATCCAACCCTGGTGGGGGTTCGGATCCTTGGCAGACCTGAAGCTACCTGGACA